>NC_141139.1:77324729-77479885 GCF_053477565.2 Lygodium microphyllum
ATTATGGCCAGAGTGCAAGAGAGAAATAGGAATGATCGAATGCGAGCATTCAATTTGTCTCAATGTGTCTATACCTTAGACAACTCAGCTTTCTCATCAACGAAAAGCTTCAAGACATCACCAGCTATAGGACGGTCAATGGCCTCAGTCATGAGCTCTGTCAACTCACAGGACTCCAAGATGGCAAGCATCATTAACCGCTAGATACCATAATTCTCCCCATCAAGCTTTTGATCTAGAGAAAGAACCGGTAGAACGGGGAATTTACGGTCCATAATGGCTTGAAACTCCACGTTGCACTTGGAAGACATTGTCACCTAAATAACCTGCACAAAAACAAGGGCAGCCCCCTCTAACTCTGAAAACACAACCTTTTCTCCTTCAGAACAGCAAAACAAGCAAAAAATCATAGTTTTGCTCCTTTCCCACACTTCACTGCTCATCTCAGCCTTATGCCAATGCGCAGCCCTTCTACTTGCTCTTGAATGCTGAAAATGCAAACCTTTGTTGCAATGAAATTTGTGTTTTCAGCATTCGAGAACAAGCGGAAGGGCTATTATGCACTGACACCAAGGCTGAGACGAGTAGTGAAGCGCAAGAAAGGAGTAAAGTTGCTGGATTTTTGCAGGTTTTTGCTATTCATGAAGCAAAAAAGGCTGCATTTTCAGGCTTTTGTTACAAATTTTGCATTTTCATCTCCTCCAATGGTGCACACAGGTTTGGGATGAGCAAAGGACCCCATTGCAGGCTAGAAGCAAACTTGGATGGGTTCAACATCTGCATTTGTACCTCCAAAGTCGCTTGCTTCATCACAGTCATTTGACTATACAAATGATCCAATTCCAACCATGTCTCCCAAGCAACGGTCAAATGCTCTATATGGGCTATTATGGACAGAGTGCAAGAGAGAAATAGGAATGATCGAATGCGAGCATTCAATTTGTCTCAATGTGTCTATACCTTAGACAACTCAGCTTTCTCATCAACGAAAAGCTTCAAGACATCACCAGCTATAGGACGGTCAATGGCCTCAGTCATGAGCTCTGTCAACTCACAGGACTCCAAGATGGCAAGCATCATTAACCGCTAGATACCATAATTCTCCCCATCAAGCTTTTGATCTAGAGAAAGAACCGGTAGAACGGGGAATTTACGGTCCATAATGGCTTGAAACTCCACGTTGCACTTGGAAGACATTGTCACCTAAATAACCTGCACAAAAACAAGGGCAGCCCCCTCTAACTCTGAAAACACAACCTTTTCTCCTTCAGAACAGCAAAACAAGCAAAAAATCATAGTTTTGCTCCTTTCCCACACTTCACTGCTCATCTCAGCCTTATGCCAATGCGCAGCCCTTCTGCTTGCTCTTGAATGCTGAAAATGCAAACCTTTGTTGCAATGAAATTTGCTCTTCAGGTCTACCCACGATCAATCAGCCCTTCAACACTACCTTGATACCATGTCAGAGTGCAGTAAATGCGGAAACATATGACAAGACTGAAAGAAAATGGACATGGAGAGAAGAGGGAGAAAACGAATATGGACATGGACAATAGAACACAAAAATCTATAGCAAATTAATGCTGAAATGAAGGAGGCAAATATGTACAACTGGCTACCAGCTTGTGAACGTAATGGCATAAGTTTCCCTGAACTATAAGACTTACCCGTCAAACAAAGACGAAAGTTGGCCATAGTGATCCGAGAGTCCCGTGTGGAAGGGCTCTCGCTTAACGGATCAAGTGTATCTCCGCCTGAAGATCTCTCTCCGCTTGAAAAAACAAGTGAATATGACTAGGGCAAGCCACCATATAAATAGGCAATTAAAAAATAGGAAAAATGACCAAGTCGACCAACTGCCACATAATACAATCACAATAATAAAATACTCATAAAAACGCAGCGTAAATAATTTGCATGGCACATGGCATCCTACACAGCCTATCTAGCCTACTTGACTACCTAGAACAACTGGAAATCAAGAGTGCAAGATTTGCACTCTTGGCCTTTAGTCGAGCTTGATAAGGACTCGTTCCAAGTTCTTGATGAAGTTCTCGATAAGTTTTGTGTGCAAGTCTCCATGAGAATGAAGTCTATAAGATGCAAACTTCGTCAACCTTTACTTCTCTATTTCTTTCTTCGCAAACTTAGACCGAACTATAGCATGCTCAGTTTGGCCACCTCAACTAAGAGTACCTTAGGAAGATTAGCTTGTGGTCAGCTTGAGTGTGCATTGCCAAACATTGGGGTGGGTTGCCCGCCATGTGTGTATTGCATTCATGGCAAGTAGCATAGAGATGTGATGCCCAATAAGGTTTTGCATAGAGCATAGGAGCCTTTGGAGCTTCAATGGAATTATATGGACCAATGAGGACACTGTCCCTCAAGGGGAGGTTAAAATTATCCTAATTGCTGATGATTTTAGCAAGATGACATGGACATACTTCTTCAAGTTGAAGTCTAATGCTTCTCACACTATAAGGATTGGCTAATCTTTGAGGAGGACAAGTCTAATAGGAAACTCAAGACCCTACATTCCCACAAAGGAGGGGAGCTTGTCTCCAACAAGCTGGCCAAGTTTTATGCAAATTATAGCATTCGACAAGAGGTTAACAACAAGATATTGCTTTACCTTGGGTGCAGGTGCTATCTCTTGGAGTACTAAGAAGCAACCCATAGTTGCCCTATCATCTCCAAAGGCGAAGTATAGAGCGGCATCTTCTACCACATGTGAGATAGTGTGGCTTCTGAGGTTGTTAGGAGAGCTTGGTTGTCCCCAAATAGATCCTACTACATTTCATTGCAACAATAAGAGTTGCATTACTTTGGCATGGAATCCTGTTTTCCGTGCTAAGTTGAAATACACTAAGATCCAATACCATTTCATTCGAGAGAAGATCTTGGATAAGACTATTGATGTGGTGTATTGCAAGACGGAGGATAACTTTGCAAATTTGTTTACAAAGGCTCTTCCTCAAGCCGTTCTTGGATAGCACTTCAAATCCCTAAGTCTTATGCCACGTCTAGAATCTCAGAGGGGGTGTTAGAGATTTCGTCATCCCCTGGACAGGCACAGGTAATGTATTATTGCACAATGTACTCTCGAGCATATTTAAGCATTTCCTAGTTCAGGTCGAGCAATTCCATACAGCCACCATATGATTTTCAACACTTCCAGACAATCGGTTAGGCAGGCCAAATAGGCTATGTAGGATGCCACGTGTCATACAAATTATTTACGCTACATTTTTATGATTATTACATTGTTGTGAGTATATTATAGAGCAGTCTACCAATTTCTAACTGGCCACCTTGGTCATTTTCCTATTTTTTAATTGCCTATTTCATAGTGACTAAAAAACATGTTTCATCCTGGCAAAATTCGAAACCTCAAAACACACAAACCCTTTTGTTTCGTTCCGCGAAACAAGGTCACAAAATGAAAAAAATTTGCAAAATGAAATTTTTTTAAAAGGGTTTTCCTTTAGTAAAAAGAAGATGGGGGCTGTTTTTCTTTTGTAATTAACATTTTTTCCACCTCCTTCATCTTTTCATACTTTGTTTCCTTTCATGAAACAAGGTGGCAAAACAAAAAAAGTTTTTAAAAGACCTTTCATTAAAAGAACATGTGGACTATTTTTATATTACAAGTTACAACCCATATATTTTCTATGTCCTTCTCCTTGCACACCCTGTCACCTCCTTATCTTTGTGCGTCTCCTCCTCCTCCCTCATCTCTTTCTACTCCACCTCATCTCTTCGTCCTCGACCTCTTCCATACACTCCTCCACCTTCCCCTCTATCTTGGGCCTCTCACCTCAAGTGAAAATGCCTCCTCACAAGGTTTCACTCATGAACATCAATTTCTACTTTCACTTTACATTATGTATTATATGTATGTTGTAGCCTATACATTTTGATTTGTGGCTCATGACTGCTAGTTTCTAAATCAATAGTTGAAATGGATATTTTGGTTTTAGGCTTTGGACTTTTAACTCTAGGATCTAGGTGAAATGAACGATTTTATTTTATGGATATGTTTTCTTCCTATAATAATACTAAATATCAATCTATTTTTCTTTCTCTAATATTACGAATATATAATAATTCTAATTATCATAAATAATAGTTTTTGAAACCTCCAAACCTAAAGGTAGCTAACGAAACAAAACACGAAATAACCTCGAAACACAAAATAGAACGAAACATTTCTGGTGACTATGGCCTATTTATAGGCTGGCCTGCCTTGGTCATAGTCACTTGTTTTTCAGGTGGAGAGAGATCTTCTGGCGAAGATACACTCAGTAGTCCCTTGTACATATCTGCCTCCTTCATTTCAGCATTCGCTATCTCCTTCTCTTTGTGTTCATTTTCTTTCAGTCTTGTCACATGCTTTTGCATTCACTGCACTTAAACACTCATGGTCGATAGAGCCTCATATATAAGAGTTCCCACACGTCTCAAGATCTCTTGGAGGAGGTAAACACCAATTTAGACTTTCTATGAGAGGCATTGAAAAAGAGCCAAAAATGCTTTGGCATCATCATCATTGTCCAATCAAGGACTACGTCTTCATAGTTATCTTTGCCCCAATAAAACAATAGAGAAGATAGTTTTCCAAGGAACAAAGCATATCCTAAGACAATGTACGAGAGTTGCTTTTGCACAAACCAAGCTTCCATCACCACACTCTAGGTTAGATAGTCAAGACTCACGGCCTTTAAGCTTGTTATCAATGTTGCAACATGGAGGAGCCATTGTAGATAATAGGTAGAGAAGATAGGTAAGGAGCTACAGAGAGAATGGGCAATTATGATTAAAAGTCCCAATCCCAAGAGTTCAACAGTTCAAGTCGCTAAAAACAATTCATATGAGAAACAAGAGAGAGAAACAAAGGCACAACAACTGACATGTGTGAATCTTCTCTTGAGTGGAGATCACATTAAAAATGCAGAGAGGATGAAAACGCAAACATGAAAAAGTTGGTGCCCACAAAATATATGGAAAATTTAATTACATTGAAGATAAATACATCAACAACTGAAAACAAAAATGATAGATGGACAAGGAAAAATCAAGTTGCAGTAGACATAGCGTAGGGTCAATACTAGAAACGCAAAGAAATCAAGCAGCCCAACTACTCACTACTGTACAGCTGTAAAAGTTGGCATTAGGCTCACCAGATTAGGAAGCAACAAAACATAAACTTATACCAGCCCTATAGTCTTCCCTTAGTGATACCACAATATGCACAAATGTCTTTACCTAGTGGACCATTACTGTATTATCAAGTACCACATCCTAAAATTAAGCAAGGGCCGCATGTTGCTATACCTATTCCTATTTGCCACATGTTGTACCAAGCTCTCTTTCTACCTTCTCACCTTAAACCACATGGGTGACATCTCAAAGTTCTCATCACTGTAAGTGCAAGGAAAAACGTCAGAATGACAATACTTTGAACTTAACCAACTTGATCAATTATCACCATGAAAATAATGGAGCGAGAGAAAGAGAGAGAGGAGTCAACACCATTTTGAGAGGGGAACCGGCCCCTCTCCCTTTATAAGAATTTATTGAAACAAACCACGGGCACCGAGTGCCTAAACCAGCTGATTTACTGCAATTCTAAAAATTAGAGTTTTAAAACCCTAATTCTTGCAAACTCCGAGCAGCAAGCTAATTTTCTTCTTTAGTGCTTGGATGGCTTGGATTAGATCAAGGTAAGTAGAGAGTCCTTCTCGGATGAGAGAGAGATAGGAGAGTACAAAGCATGTGGCCGAAATTTCAATGTAAGAGCTTGTTCCAAATGAAGAGAGAGACCTCCAATATATATAGGTGTGGGCCTAGGTGCTCAAAAGTGGAAAGTAGAGGCTACAAATGACACGTGTTTGTTGAAAATCACAAATGTATAGACAAATTGTCTCTTCAAAATGACACATGTCCTATTCTAGATGCCACATGTCACTTTTCTAGACAAAGAAGTTTCTAAACATTCTACTCTAAAAATCTCTCAAATGGTCAAGAACTTGAGATAGCTGCTTAAGACAAAACTATTCCTTGTAAATTTGTGGAGTCTTTTGACGCAAACACAATTTCCATTTGAGCAACTTTCAAAAATAATAGCCTCCTAAATTTTAGGAGTTGCCAAATTTAGATTCTAGAGAGCTTCATTATATAGATTCACTAGTTCATGTTTTATTTCTTTGAACTTGAGCATTTTATTTCACTTTCTGAAACCACTCATTATATGGGTTTCTAGCCCATGTGACTATGTGAGTGTAAAAATCCTTGGTCATCTAAGCTTTCTGATCAATCTAACTATCCGACTAAACTTGTATTTCTCTTTGGCATCTCATTAATGACTACCCAATTATAATTAGGAGCTTACAAAAAATGAACAGCATCTGAGACGAATGGAACTCCATGGAAGTGAGAAGAGAGTGTGTATGCGTATGTATGTGAGAGAGAGAGAGAGAACTCTCGCAAGTATACAGACTGAAAGAATAACCTAATAATAGTAAGTGAGTTGATAGTACAACTAATAAGGCATGAATATATGGACTACAGTCATAGTTACCTGGAACGGGAACGGAAACGGGAACAGGACCCCCTGGAACGGGGGTAACATCTAAGGTCGGGAAACAGGAACGGGGGGAACGGCACATGTCTTAAGCGCCCCAAATATGCCCTGCATGACCCAAATTGCCCCAAAGAATGTCCCTCTAATTGCCCCAATACCCCTCAATGCTTGAAATTGACCCAAATGTCCCAAAATTGACTCGATTACCCCCATAGCTCCAAATTGCCTTGAATTGCCCCAATTATCCCAATTTTCCTTGAAATTAGACAATATAAATGGATGAATACCTTGGAATTGAGAATAGGCTGAAATTTGATTGTGATTTGCAAGAGTTGATAATGCATTAAATTTGAACTTTGCATGGACTCCTAATTAGCTTGTGGGTTGTCTTGACACTTTGAATCTTCAACCAGAGAGAGAGAGAGAGAGAGAGAGAGAGATTAGTGTGTGCACATTAGGCAATGGAGATGGATGAACATGTGGTAGAACAAGTGTGACCCAAGTAAAAAGAAAAAACCGGAAAAAACGTCAATTTTCGGTCAACAGGCTTGGAACGGCAGTTCCAAACATGAAACAGCTAGGGGAACGGCAAGGAACGGTAAGGAATGGCCATGGGAACGGCAAGGAACATTCCCTCGCCGTTTCACCTCCTTGGAGGGTTCGGAACGCGTTAGGCCGTTCCTACAGGCCGAAACGGCCATTCCTTGTTTCTATGACTACAGTATCCGCCCACACCTTTGATATGTTAAGTGAAAGAGCTCATAAATAATAGGCATCGTGACTCCTCTAAGGCAGATGGAAATCCATGAAGGTGAGAGGAGAGAGTGAATGAGAGAGAGGAAGAGAGAGAGAACTCTTTAGACTTTGGCATCTCCGTCCTAATTGTAAGCAGGCAAATTCCTAACGAGCTGAAGTGTTGACTGTTTTGAGGTTTCTTTTGCAAGAAGCAAAACAACAAGAGAGACCAACATTTAAGAGAATGGCATAATTGGGGATGATTGCTGCTGCTAACATGCTTCTGCTTAGCATGTTGTTGTCATGCCTTTCAGATCAGTTCGATCATTTTTTCATGATCCTATAGACAATCGTCCTTTATGGAACACCATTTTAAATTCCTTACATGCTATGCAGCCCTTTCCCCCTTTGAACCGAGACACCCCTTGGCATGATTGGATGATTAATGGTTGAGTGCATTTGAGCAACATGTCAGTGAACCACATATGTTGCTTGCTAATAGGAGATGAGAATTCGCTAACTCTGAAAGGCGACAACACTTAGGGTCTCCATAAAGGCGACACTTGGTGGAAGTCCGTGGTGATGGTGGTCTGGTTCAATAAAATTCCATTTAATTACTAAGTGTTTATCTAAGTGAATACTCATCGTATCTCAAGTGGTTGTTGCTTCTTTTGTACAAGTGAAGAAACTTCTCATCATTGGTTTCTTGTCCAGTGGCCACAAAAGTTTGGTCTTTGTTGTCTGTTGGTCTCGAGTGGTAGGGCCATCAATGCTTCTAAAGGACTGGGTCTTTGAACAACCCAAATTTTCAAATCCTGTACAACCAAATATGAAGGTTGTCTTCCACTTATTGCACTACTAGGGCTGTTGGCACATATGGGCTACGCAGAATGCATTCAGTTTTGATTCAGCTTCTAGAGTAGAGAGTTATATCACCACCCATCTGAGAGGCCTTCTCCATTGGTGACTTGGCACCATTGAGCTAGTAGATTTTCTTCATCAACAGGATTTGCTTTCTTAGCACAGTGCAGTTTCTTCAGTCTCCTTGTCAGTTGTATAGACTGTTTGTATTTACTGTTGTGTTGTACTTGAGAAAATTTTTCTTTCTAGTGACTATTACAGGCAATGTATTGGCAGGCTGAAACACAACAATTGCTGCAGAGAAAACACAAATGGCCATGGAATTGTCACAAGATATGGCAATGATACAAACAAATTTCAAAACAGAAAACGATGAAGACATAGTGAAGGTGATGCATAATCGTCAACAGCAATGGAGGCTGATACAATGCAGCTCTTGTATGTGTGAGGGTGTGTGTTTTACAATGAGGACAATGGGAGTGAAGAAAATTGGAAGGATAAGAGAAAGAATAATTGAGTTGCAATTGACAGACTGTCCTAAAAGTGCACAAAATTCAGTGAACTGAAACTAACCTGAAAGTATCTGGAGCCCAACCCTAACATAGATGCCCCCCCCCCAAACAACAGCCAAAAAAGAAAAAAAGAAAAAAAAAGAAAGTAAGATTTTGTGCCATCAGCACCCAGCTCTTCATTGCCGCCTTCATCAGCCCATCATTTATTTTGTTTCTTGGCAACCTTCCCTACTACTAATATTTCACACCTTGCATGTTTCCTTTGTAGATGCATCTGAGTCTTCAGATATTTCAAGCTCAATGATCAGTTCTAACAAAGAAGCCCGTTGCCTAAAAATTAGTGCTTCCATATCTTTAAAGTGCGCATGATAGCTAGAAGCTCTTCAATGCACCAAAAGTGTGTTTGGATGGTGTGAGGTGCACTTATTCTGAGAGGTGTGCTCATGTGTTTTGCACATATGAGAGAGAAAATCAAAACTGAGGACCCACGTACTGATGGTAAAAGTGACATAAGTAAGCATGTCAAATCAGATAACAGCCTCAATTCCTCATGCATGAAAGTAACATCAGATCTTGTGATTGCAAAGGCTTACAACCATGAGTGATCAGAAATTGATAAGCCCTTTCAAAACATATCTTGTTTTAACTTACTTGCTACAAGAGGCCAAGAGCTCCATGTAAGTAACCTCATTGAAAATAACCCCACTTCTCTGTAAACTCTTAGCAAATTCCAAAGCTTGTTCTGGATGGCCACTTGCATTGAAAGTTGATATCAAAATAGTATAAGTAACAATATCTGGAGAGATCCCAACTCCTAACATGTCCTCAAACACCAACTGGGCTTCTTTTAGAAGTCCTGCAAGTAGAAAAATGGCCATAAGAGTTTAGATAACAAAGTTTCTGAAAATTGTTCTACTCTATGAAAGTAAGGAGCAGGGCAGCCCGATGCATACAAAACATATAGCTGGTGATCTTCCAAATGCTGGAGCAATGTTGAATACATAAACTTTGATCGTAAAAATATGAGGAGAAGAACATATATGTTACCCTTGACACCATAAGCATAGAGTAAGGATGTATAAGTCAAAATGTTGGGTCGACAACCAAATTTCTCCATGCTGGCATGTACTGCTTGTGCTTCAACATGCATACCCTACGAGCAGTTAAGCTTGGTAAAAATTTCTCCATAGACTAGAAAAGCTAGGAAGAAAGAATGCTTTAAGTGTACCACCTTCTTTGCATAAATATCAATCATTGCTGTGCAAGCTTCTACTGTCACACCTGTAGATCTAGAGTGCATCTGGTCCAGAATGTTTCGTGCTTGCACATGATCCCCAAGTAATCCAGCTCGCCTAATCAGCAAAAGATATGTTACTTGATCTGCCGGAATGCCATCTGCTTCCATTGTCAAATAAAGATCCTTTGCTGCATCATGTGCACCTCCTTCAATCAATGTTGTTAGTGCAGCATTGCAGATGATTGTGTTCAGCTGTACATTCTGATTTGCTGCCTCCAAAAGTATTGCATGCGTCCTTTCAAAATGCCCACTCTTACTGCATGCAGTGAGAAGAGTGCAAATGGTGACACTGTTTGCCTTTACTCCTTTCCCTTTCATTCTATTGTAAACTTGCAAGGCATCATCTAGCCTTCCAGCTGAACTATATGCATTTATTAGGGCATTATATGATACAATGTTTGGCTTTAAGGAACGTCCTGCAATCTTATTAAACATTTCTTGAGCTTTTTCTGGCTGTCCAGACTTCCCAAAGGCATTGACAAGGGAGGTGTACGTAACAACAGTTGGTTGATGTCCAGCTTCCTTCATGAGAGGTAAAACCTTTGTTGCCTCAACATGCATACCAATGGAACCATAAGCACTGATGAGAATGTTGTAAGAAACTACATTAGGCACAATCCCTTCTGCAAGCATTATCTCAAATATGGACTTTGCATCAGAAGTTTTTCCACAGGTTGCATAAACATGCATGACTGTGTTGAATGTTACTACATCAGGCTTGATGTTACTGCATTCTGATTTTTTCATATCGTGAAAAGTCTGTATGGCTTTTCCATAATCTTTCACTTCAGAGAGGCACTTAATATAAATATTATACGTGTACCGATCCATTGTAACTCCTCTCAGCTTCATGCGACAGAAATACGATATAGCTTTCTCATATTCGCCTCCGTTTTTAAAGGCTGAAAGCAGAATGTTGTGTGTAACTAGATCTGGTCCTACTCCATTATCCATCATTTTCTTGCAAAGCTGAAGAGCATCTGCCCACCTCCCACTAATCCCATACGCATTAAGTAGGTTATTGTAAGTTACCCGGCTTGGAGGAACCTATGGAAGAAACAATAAAACAACATTCATAAAAACAGCAATACACAAGGGACTGTATTCTGGGACATATGATGTGCTATGCTGCAGATGTATTATTGCCTCAATCAGAAACAAAATCTTACCACGAATACATCAACATTCAAAGCAACTCAAGCAGCTTGGGTTCAAATTTATTGTATTGACATATCAGGAGTCTGTTAGCAAATCACTGAGAAACATAAGCCTTACCCCAGCACGCAGCATATCATCAAAGATATTTTGGGCCCACTGCCATTGGTGAGCTCGACCATGCCCATTGATCAAAGCATTGTATGAATCCACATCGGGTTTGCATCTACATTACTTTTCCAAGAACTCGGTGAACTTGGTAATTGCATATGACAAGAAATCAATAATAAATAACATCAATTCAATTATACCTCCACATTTGCATTTCATTAAAAAGCCCCCGTGCCTGGTCTATCCGTTCATGCCTGATATGCAGGTGAATCAGCAGATTGTAAATATCGTTACGCGCTCTATATACATCTTGGTTCTTCATCCAGTTGAACACCCTGTTACTGTGATCAATGGCACCGGTCCTGGTGATTTCCTGCCCAGACATAATTGCATTTCACAGTCACAATCTGTCACTCTCAAACAATCATCATTGTTACAAGATGCTTCCAGTCATAAGTCTCATGTGGGGTGAGGAGGCAACAAAATCAACATAGCCATTCAAAACACTATACATATTAGTAGAAGCCCTCACAAAAAAGCTATGCATGGAGAGGGCACTCCTCTACAGTTTAGACTTGTGATGTGACTGTTGTTCTCTCCCCTGCCTCTCCCTGATTTAAATAATACAAAAAAGAATCTCCCCACATGCTCCTGCCATTATCACCACCCCTCATATTCTCTCTTGTTTTTGCTAGCTTCCTCCACCATTTTTTTTTATAAGTTGGTTCTCCCCCCCTCCTTAAGTGTTCTCCTTGTTATTTGCTGTCACAATTGCCATCATGCCACGCTAGTCACCTCTGCCTTGTGCATTGGCCTTCTTGTTGTCACCCTCACCATTGTCATCATTCCCAACTCCTCTAGCTCCTATCACCAGTTGTCTCCTTGGTTAGTTGCTTGCATGCCCCATGACAATCTCTTGGTCAACTAGCGCGACTCTTAGCAAGGATCAACCTCGTTTTGAGATCCATGAAGTTGGAGCCTGCATTGTTTGGCAAGATTATCCAATACTCTTTCTCATGCTTTAAATTACACAATTCCATCTAGGTTTCCCTCCTAGAAACAACACACATTGTCCAAGCTATCCTTGTATTAGGAGTCTTTGTGGCAAGGCATGCATTTACAACTTGTCAAAATGGCCACAGGCATTGGTCCCATCAAGATTCAAGGCATTGGTCCCGTCAAGTTTGAATTTGACAAAGTCCAGGGTCTTGCTTTATTGAATGATGTATACTATGTCCCCAAACTTGGGATGAATCTTTTATCCATCCATCAGCTTTACAGCTTGGGAAGAGGAATTTTATTTATGATGACCACACTCTAGGTATTTGATGTCACGATGGTTTAATGATTGCTCGTAGTGAGGTATGACCTATTGGCCTCAATTTGATGTAACGATTCCTATCCCAACCGACAATTGAGGGATCTGAATTCCATAAACTTCATAACCTGCTTGCTACTAGAAATCTTGCGAATGAGGAGTGTCGCTTGCATTATCACTCAAGATACCTTGGGTATGACTCTCTTTATGATTTGTCTTGCCATCAGATGGTTGAAGGCCTTACATGACTAAAACTCTCTAAGGACGTCTGTAAAGCCTATCAATTGGGAAAAACATAGCATATCATATCTTTAGCAAACCACATATAGAGTTGAGGGGTCCCTTCAATTAATTCGCATTGATCTATATGGACCATTACCCACCACAGCCTCAAATGGTGCATTGCACTTCTCTCTCTTAGTGGATGACTATTCAAGATATATGTGGATATACTTTTCAAGGCCAAATCTAAAGCCTTCTCATATTCTCTACTTGGATGCAATTAATGCAAGATCTTAATGGTGTTTGTATTGTGATACTAAGAAGTGACTTAGTGGAGAGAGAGTTTAAACATCTTCCACCAATTTTTTGAGTTCTAATTGGAGCATGGCATACCGAGCTAGTTCACCTCCAATAACTCCCCCTCTCAAAAATGGAGACAGAGAGTGTGAACCAAACTATGATGAATATGGCTTGCTCTACTCCCTTTGAGGCATTCATAGCACTCAAACCTATCATTTCTTGCCTTTGAGTCTTTGGGAACCTTGTGTACACATATACTCGTGATGACAAGAGGGGTAGGCTCTTGCACAAAGTAGAGCTCTTGATTTTCAAAGACTACTCTTCCAAAGCAAAGGCATACCAATTGTTTGTTGGAAATGGGGAGAGAGAGAGAGAGAGAGAGAGAGAGAGAGAGAGTGTGTGTGTGTGTGTGTGTGAACACAAGAAAATGAGCAAGAGTGGGCAGCAGTTCCACACTCAGAAAATACAAGTGCTAGAATGATAGAATGAAAGTACAATAGGTCTTAAGTAAGTCATCTAACTCAACTAGAGTTAATTTAACTCTAGAACTAACTCTAGAAATAGTGGCACAACTTATTAACATAGTTGAGTTCACACTACAAACCAACTAACTAAGACATTGGGCACTGCCCATAGAATTGGCAAACTCTAAAAACCCCCCCTGTAGTACTAATATGATAGAATTACAAGAAGATCCATCATCAAAGAATAGCAAGTTCAAGGACTTTCAAAATGCCTCGAACTTCTCACAAGGAAATGCTTTGGTGAAAATGTCTGCAACATTCTCCTGTGTAGGGACATACATCAAACTAATCTCTCCTGCATAGCATCTCTCTCTAACATAATGATAATGTACCTCTATGTTTCTTGTGAGCATGAAACACAAGATTCGTTGCCACTATAATAGCACTTTGACTATTAGAAAGAATGGATGTAGGACTCTCCAAAGAAATCTATAGATCGGCCAATAATCTACAAAACCATACATATTCTACTCGTGGTGAAGGCTTCCCTCCTGTACTTAGCCTCACAAGACGAGGTAGCCACTGCAGGCTATTCTTACTTAGCCATGAAATGCATGAGCAGCCCAAAAAGAAAGTATCCACTAGTAGACTACCTAGTGTCTCCATCACCAGTCCACTATAAATTGCAACATCAAACATCTCTTCACCATCATGCATAAACAAGGATATGTGCCATGTGGAGGAGTTGTGTGGAGCGAGGTTTTTCGAGGTGAGAAGCCACATCAGGGGGGGGGGGGGGGGGGGAATATAGAGAATAGTATGTGCCATGTCGTGCCATGTCCTAGGGACATTGGGTGGAGTAGGGTGTTTTTGGGTTTTTTTTTAGGGAGGGAGGGGGGACATGTTGTGGAGTGCACATAGATTTGCAATCTTGCATGTCAAATCTATGTAAAATCTTGTCTATATATTGTGATTGTGATATAATTATGTGATGCTAATTTTGGGTGAACTGAATCCCCAAATAGTAGTGAAGACAATCCATAGCTAACATGGCAAATGCATGTTTCAATTCAGCTTTGAAATCTGCAATTTTATCCTTTTTAAGTCTAGTGATCAACATGTCATCCACATAAAGAATGATAATCAACAAGTCACCCCCTTCATTCTTAATGTATAGAGTGGAAGCAATTGGACTAATGTTGAACCCTTTATTAGCCAAATAAGCATCAATTTTAGAATGCCATGCACAAGAAGCCTATTTGAGACCATAAAGAGTCTTATGCAACTTGCAAACCATATGCTCTTTTCCCTCAATCACAAACCCTCAAGGTTGTGACACATCCTCATGTAGATCCCCATTCAAAAATGCAATCTTAAAGTCCAACTGATGTACTTTCCACCCATAATTTGCAACTATAGCAATCACACATCTCACCGTACTCATACGGGATGTAGGAGCAAAGGTTTCCTCATAATCTATGCCCTTCTTCTATGCATAGCCTTTTGCTACCAACTGTAATTTGTACCTGTCAATAGTGCCATCAGCCTTGCATTTGAGTTTAAAAACCCATTTCGTGCCTATGGCCTTCTTACCAAGTGGTAAATCCACAAGATCCCATGTAGAGTTAGTGGCAATAGAGTCTAACTCTTCCTGTATGGCCCACATCCAATGTGCATCTTGCTGATCTTTGTCTAAGAGAGTAGGCTCATCATCATCTAGCAATGAGCTCATAAACACATGCTCATCACAATCATCTACTTCCGAAAAATCAGCCAAATGTGTCCCCCCTGCATCATGTGCTGCATGTCTAACAGCCCTTCTAGTGTGCTAAGATAAAGGAGCATCCATTTCACTCTCCTAGAGAGCTTGTAACAGCCATCTCAATACTATTTTGGCTGCATTTACAGCAGTCCTTTCATATTGTATTGCTTCTTCCACTGCAAGTGGCAAACCATCATCATTACCCTACTGCTCGAGAGTGTATGGTGCAGCAATAGCTTGCTGTATTAAGTCCTATCTTGCCATTTACAGCAGGCACAGACTCCAAAGAAAGTAGCAAAAGACCCTCAAAGACATCACGAATGTCATGGGTGGGTGGCATTTGAAACCACTCATGTGAAAATGCAACATTTTCAGCAAATATGACATTCCTACTAACAAAAACTTTTTTTATGCATGGGCTGTGATTCTTCCTTTCAACAACTCCATTTTGCTAAGGAGTCTTTCTAATAGTGGCTTAATGCGTAATGCCATGGTCAAGCAAATATGTCTCAAAAGCACAAGACATGTACTCCCCCCCTCTATCCATTTGAAGTATCTGCACTTTCAAGACAGTTTCAACCTCAAGCTTTGCCACAAGATTCTTAAAATGCACAAATACATCAAATTTGGCCTTCAATCCATACCACCACATGTACCGTGAGTAGTCATCAATAAATGTAACAAAGTAAAGATGATCCCCAAGTGCACCTGTGCTCGTGAGACCACAAACATCAAAGTGAATAAGCTACATTTTTCAGACAATATGCAATACACCATCCTTTTTTAAGGCGAATCTATGCATCTTGCCCAAAATACATCCCTTGCATGCATGAGGAGATGAAGTCTCCACTGGAGGCAATGCATCTACCATATGATACCTCTAAAGGGTCATCAAACCCCCAAAACCCATAAGTCCAAAGCGAGCATGCCATAGCTCCCCATTATGCATAGCGGACAAAAGAGTAGTAATTGCCAAAGCATCATGAGACCGTCTGTCATATGTATCCAACAAGAATAGACCCTTGTAGAGGGTGCCGGACAGCCTAAGTGCATAATCCGTCTCTCTGTCTCTGACAATGCATTTGTCATCCTCAAAGATAACCTGACAGCCATGCTTATTAAAAGCACAAATAGACAACAAGTTCTTTGCAATGCCAAGCACAAACAAGACATCTAGAAGCATGAAATCAAAACCATCTTCAATGGCAATAGTGACTATCCCAATGCCACATAATTGTTGCCGTTAGCACATGCAACAGGCTTCCCAACAAAGGTTGAATGCAAAGAGAGAAACAAACACTTAAGTCGAATGTGGCTATGGTTGTGCTGGAAATAAGGTCCTTCTTGATGCCTAGTACATAAAGGACATCTTGCAATGTCATAATAGTGTTAGTAGTTTAGTTCGCTCATGAGTGAGTTTGGGCATGTACAGTTGTGGGCTGGGCACTGCAAATATTTTAGGTAATCTCTCCTGCAATCATTCATGGAGTTGCTATCTCAATTAGCCTATCTATGTTTTTGCTGCCCAGAGTCATCTCAGACATCCTGCTGCCCACAGAACTGCATTTCGCACCCTTTACTACTGCTCTCAACATCATCATCATCACTTAATCAATGATATTGCTGTTGATTTCCACTGTCTTTGGGAGTTTTAATATGAAGTGTTACCAGAAGAATGTGTTTATATGTTCATGTTTAACTATTTAATGTATCAAAAAATATCCCATTTACAAAATGACCTGGCAAGTTTGACTAGCCAGTAAACCTAGCAAGGTCTTCTCTATCTACTTTTCCAATCAAGCAAGAGATACCTAAATACCACCAGACTTTTGCCGTGATTCTAGACCAATTTACTGTTTCAAGGGTGCCCTCAAACCTGGCCTTGTTTCTGGAGCACCAGCTCTCCTTGAGGGTTGTAATTCTTATCAGGTTGAGCATGATTTTCCCTTCCTTTCCCAGCTAGTTACTTTCTTCAAACATGCATGCGTAAACTTCTTCTGCCTGCCTACATGCCATATTACTTCTGCTCATACTTGCTGTGAGAGGCATCCACTCCAGAACAGGTGGTTCATATCTTCCTCCCTCCCACATGCACATGTTCCATCCCCTAAGCCTCTTTGATGCGCTTTACTGGCAGTAACAACTGCCCCTACTATGACTCTCCAGGCAAATACCCTGTCCTGGAAGGAGATCTTCAGATGTTACGCTTCTTATTTGCTAATTTATTTAGTTAGCACGCTTCAGACAAACCAGCTCGCACCTTAATAAGAAGAGGGAAGTTCTTTCTGTTGAACCGGCCGACCCAGTGGTTGAGAAAGCCATCAATGTCGTCACGGACCTTCATGGAGACGATCATTTGCACGAGCTCGCTGATGTCCCAATAGTTCTGGTCCTTTTTCTTTTTGAGGAACTTTCTGTAACGTTTGGGGATACTGTTGTCGCTGGGGACGTGGGGACGAGCGGAAGAAGCCAGGTAGAGCCCTCTGTCGTAGTCCACAACCAGGCTGCCCTTGCCTTCTGTCGCCGGTACGGCATCAACCAGGCTGCTCTTGTCTTCTGTCGCCATTGCGGCATCCGAAGCCATTTTTGTAGCTGTCCCTATCCCTGTCGATGTCGCTGTCGTTATAATTGCCCCGGTTGCTGCTGTTGTTTCTACTATTGTAGTCCCTGTCCCCGTGGTTGTTGTTCTTGTTCTCCGTGTCCTGGCTTTGGTTGCCCTGGTCTCTGCCTCTGCGTTGGGCCGTGCCACTGCAAAGCTTGCGCGCCGCCATGGCGATAGACCTCCCGCCGGCTCGTCTGGCTGGGTTGGCGGATGCTGCGACAATATGCTGTGCAATAACGCTTCCGCCATTAAAAATGGCACCAAACGAATTGAAGCCCAGGATATCCTTTATCTTGACGTTGTAAATCGCTACCCCTTCTATCAGCTAAAAGGTGGCCGCTTCGTGGCAAAAAGTACGAACAAGAAAGATATTGACACAACAAGGGGCTGTTAGGAATATCATGGGCCTTAAGAAATTGCTAGAGAGAGGAGGAAGCACGCACGACTGCAGGTACAAAGGATAACAGGGACTCTCTTGAGTAGTGGGCTATGGCCTTTATGTAGGCTAAGCGAGCAAGTGAGGGCAAGCTACAAGAGGATACTGCATGGCTCAAGTTACAAAGGGCAGGTGCAAATGGCAAGATGGAAGTGGAGTCTTATGTTAGTCAAGTGAAAGGAAAAGATCCCAAATTTACAGTCCATTGTAAATGCCTTTACTTTTGATATGCGTAATATAAGTGATGCACGGAAGCAAGCCCTGTCAGCCTCTTCCAAGCAAGTACACTCAGTGGAGATGAAGCTTCCTATGGAAGCCATTTGTCAAAGATATTATGATTTTCAACTAGTGGGGCAGGTATTTATTTTTATTTTATGGGCAAGGCGCCTCAAATGAAGAGTTCTCCAAGTGGTTCCTTAACACCTATCAAGCTCACTACAGCCCTATCTACTTTCATTTTGTTGGTAAAGGTTTTTACCAAGCACTGGTTGGATCTCAAGCAGAGAGGAATTGGATTCTATCTTATGATGTGGGATTTAAAGGTAACATGGTTCATAGCATGCCTCGGTCAACTATCTTTTCTCCCAATGAAGTAATATTGTCTGAGTGTCCAGTTTGGGTGGCCTTCCCCAACCTTCACATTGTCTTTGAATTGGAGCTTCAAGCTATTGCATCAGCTTTGGGCAAGGTACTATATGTACCTCCTAAAGGCAAGAGGTGAGCATGTATCTTATGGAACAAGCACATGGAAGCACCAAAGGGTTTGAAAATATGTGATAAGAGAGGCCTCACTTTGGGTTGTGATGTCAGATTTTCCAGCTTCCCAAATGTATGCTACTTATGCAAATAGTCCGACCACTTTGCAAGATCTTGTCCTCAAAAGAAGACTAAATGAGAAGTGGCTAATAACGGTCAGAGCGCTCCAAAGGATGCTGAGGTTAGTGAACAAGCCCAAAAGCCTTGAGTGGAGCAAGAAGAAGCTAGTTCCAAGAACAAGTCTAGTACTGTTACTACAACAGCTAGTATGTCCAAAGCCCCACCAGATCATGGTGGAGAAGACAAAGGGAAGAAGTCACAAGGTGGTGAAGCCAAACCACTTTAGTCACTTGATGCAAATAAGGCTAAGGACATCAGGGAATGGAAATGCTGAAGGGAAGGAAAATGCAATGCCAAAAGAGGGGAATGGAAAGACTAACAAATAGAAGAGCAATAAGATCTCCATCAAAAAGATGGCAAGGTGCTTTCAATTCATTAATATTTATGTTCCCTTGGCTAATGTGGGTGAGTCTTAACCTACTAGTATAATGAACCAAACCACATGTAGGTTATCTTTACTTACTTTGAATATGCGGGGATTTTGTGCTTGTGGAAAGCAACTTGAGGCTCGTGCTTTGATCGGAAAGTGTAAGCTAGATGTGTTTGGCATACAAGAGACAAAGATGGGCCCAACTAATAGGCTAGAGTTTGCTTTTCCTAGGTATCATATTTTCTTCAACTCCTCAGGTAAAGGAAAGGGAGGATTAATGATAGAGACCATGTACCAGTAATGATGTCAGAAAGGATGATATGTGTAGCACCAAGATCCAAAGGTCTGCCTCCTTTTGAATTAAATCTAAGTTTTCTTAAAGATGCTAAGTTTGTGGAGGGAGAAAAGAGAGCTTGGCTCTTTATTAATGCTAAGGAGGATCCAGTGTAGAATTGGGATCTTCACATGTAATGTGTTACTAGGTACATCAAGATATTTGGGAGAAACAAAGTTGAATGGGGGAGAAGGTAGCTATCTATAGCTCAACGCTTTAGAAGTTATGTGCTCTCTACTCCCATGCCTCTTGCAAAATACCGAATATTTTATTTGGGAGAGGGAGCCCTATAGAATAGCAGGGTCAAGACATGCTTGAGGGTTGAAGCATTACTGTTAAGTGAAGCACCTACTTCAGTCTTTCTCTCTTCTCTCAAGATGAAGCATAAGCATGAATCAATGGTCTTGATTGAAAATGAAGAGGGGAAAATTATCATTGATGATAATTTGGAAGTGTTTCAAAAACACTTGGTAGCTATTGTAAGTATGCCATTCGATGGAGGAGATGATTATTGCATCAGGGTTGATGACTTTCTTTCTCACATGCATGAGAGAGTAAATGAAGATATAGCTTTAATGCTTGGGCATCCCTTTATTGTTGAAGAGTTATTTGAGGTGGTGAAAATCCGCTGATATGTGGGATGCTGCCAAAGGTGATTTCTATCAAGCAAAATGGATTTCTCAATAGTTTAGTCTTTCCAATGGAGAATTTGAGTGGCTGTAGTTGGTGTGCTCGAGATGCAAGGAAGAATGGCCTACATCCCCTTTTATGGACCCAACTCCTAAATACAAATTATGGGTTAATGAGAAGGGAAAGCCCTTATCAGCATCAAAGAAAAGGTAGGATTTCAAGGAACCCAATGGTTGTTGAAGACAGAAGAAGCTTGGAAAAAAGAAGACTCCATCATTCATGCAACTCCATCATTCAAGATCAATATTATGCTTTGGAGGATTGCTGCAAATAAACTTCCAATAAGGGATAAACAATCCAAATTTAGGAGTATTTTACCATTGTGTCCCCTTTGTGGTAAGGAAGTTGAAAATGTTAAACATCTTTTTTGGGGTTGTATTGAATCACAGACATTGTGGAGGAAGCTCAATAGTGGAATGGACAAAGTTAATCTGCATTCATTAGTGCACTAGAGGCAAATGCTCTTTGGAGATCAAGGGAACCTCAATGGGATGTCAGAGCAGGTTTGGTCCATTCTAAGAGGATTGGCTTTCTTAACCATATGGTTAGACAGTCTGGAATGAGGCAATATCCAAAAGAATAAGGTGTTTTGGCCTCATAGCATTTTGAGTAAGTTAGCCAAAAGGAAGGAGGCTTGAAAACCACACTTGTTTTGGCCTACATGGCAGTATAAATATTCACTTAATATAATACCACATTACAAAAACAAGGGGCTGTTAGGTAGCCTACATGACCAACCAACACACCCCCCCTTCAATTGTTCATGAAAAAAAAATGGTAGTAGCAAATGCAAAAACCTCTAACTCTAATTTTTGGAGGGATTTTTAAATCAAATTACATGTATTTGATATTTTACACCTAAAATTTTTGAAGAGTTCAAGGTTTTAAACCTTTTTCTTTAAATTTTGAAGGTTCTTTTTTTTAATTTTTGCAATTCACTTTACATTAAACCTCGATGTTTCATGAACATTGCCCCTTGCCCCCCAAACTACCAAACCCAACCCAACAAAAGCCTAATAAACAAAGGAGAGGCTCCTTAATTTTTGAGAAATGAATAATTTTGGATGGTCAACATCCAACATCTCTTGCCTGATTGCATCATTTGCACCCAAGGCGTAAGAAGATGAAGAATGTCCTCTTTTTTTTAAAAGTCGCATTAGATGAGATTTGTACTCCCATCATCAACCTGCAAGGCCATTGGCTTAACTTCTAAGCCATGAACACATTTTTAATGATGCCTGGGTATTTTGGATTGTAAACAATTTGACACCTAGTTTTTTAGATTTTTGAGGTGGTTGTGGTGATGAGGCTTACAATGCCAAGTAGAGGGATTGATGGTCCAAAAGTATGCCAATATGGATCATGCAATATCAAATCATCCAAATCGAAGGTTATAATAAATGATGGTTATTGTGGTAAAATAGGTTTGGATCCATGCCCAACATTGATTGTCCTTGAGCCGCTGCAAAGTTTGATCAATAGCCTTAGAGGATGTTCTTATCATGGCATTTTAACTTGCAATGTAAGTCCATTTTCCTAGACATATCATATCCAATAAGCATTAATGTTGTATTTGGCAATTTGTTCTACAAGTATTTCCTCAGAAGCCCTATTAAGCATCCTTACCATGTGACTATTTGTGGTTGAAAAGTGAAGAAGATGGTGTGGATCATCTATGCCTTGCTACATGTTGTCTCATGGATTATATCAAATTGTGGCACTCAATTTTGGTCTTAGGATAGGCTTTACTAATGGACTATTCAAATTACCTAGTGTGATTCTAACTAGAAATTCCCCATGTCACCATGTTAGTCCTAAGACCTATCAACAAAGGAATGTAATCATCACCAAAGGAGTCCTTAGGTGGGCCCCCTCTCACTAATTGTAAATTGTTTTAGGGATTATCACAAGGGCTTCTCTGTACCTATATTTTCCATGAGGTAATCCTAGCCACAATAAGTTTTTAGTTGCACATGCCTCGATACTACATTTGTAGGCCTACAAGCCCATAGACAATGGTGGTTCAATGTTGTCTTCTAGGTTCTATAGAAACTACAACCCCATGTCACTATTACACACCTTGCAACATTTACTAAGGAGGCTAGGTTTACTCAAAAAATTCCCTATCTATATAAGCCCTAGTCTACATCCATTAGTCAAAGCTTGCTAGCCTTGGTTTACTTCATACACAAGCATTAGCATGCCACTACCCATGAACCTGATTGAGCCAAAGTTTACTAACACAAGCAAGGCTAGAAGGTCACAATTGAATTACCTTATCTGCATTGGTGGTAGCACATAGCCCTAGTTTGCATATAGATAATACCATAGGATGCATAGCACCTTATGTAAACATTGACACTGGTAGATGCCTTTATTAGCATACCAATGTACCTCGAGTCTTACATCTCCAACCAACATACCTCATGGCACAATGAGAGGGCAATGAAGATGAAGGGGAGCATCTATAATAACATTTCCCCCCTTGGGTTTCTTATTTTGTAGCTTGATGGAAAATGACACGGCAACATGCAACCATATAGTGAGATTGAGTTGTCTTATGGACAGTAGTGTGACAATGTCAAGTAGGAATAGTTTTCCCTCAATAACTTTTCAATTTTACAAGGGGTGAAGTTGATGGAACATCTTTGAAAGGCACATGGTTTGAGTTTAAACATTCTATTCAATCAAGCAAGCCACAAGCATGGTCAAAGACTTGAGAACAAGGCTAATACTAGCATCAAACATTGTTCAAAAGAATGATCTGAGGATGTGAAATGAAAAAAACATGGTAGATATTAAGAAATGTTCCAAAGGGAAGTGTGCAATATCCTTGTTCCCATGGGATACATTGTTGGAGGAGGAGAGGACTTTCACAAGAGCAATATGTATAGACAGTTGCAAGGTATGCACTTGTTGATTATGAGACCACTGAAGAGGCCTAGATGAAAGAAATCTAAGATTTTACGTGGGACATGAAAACAATGTTAAGTGCTCTCTTTTGCAACCCTTGGTTGATTTTATTGCTATTAGCTTTAGGGTGTCCCTTAATATAGCAAATCATTGTCCAAAGGCAACATGGGAAGCTCCCTTTGTGGCATCCATCAACATCCACTAATGATAAGAAAGAGCATAGATTGGATGCCAATGCCACAGATATGCAAGTAGAATAGCCTTTCCATCTGAATAATTTAGACTCACTTTTGTTGTAGCCATCAGTTTGCCTTTTTGTTTCCTTCCAAAGTGTTTTGGTATATTCATGGTTGGCATTTTCAAACGGTTTTCATGGTTGCTAATGTTTGATAAATATGGCAAGATTCTTGAGAGGCCAAGGAGGGTAGCAAAGGGGCCAAAAGTCCTAAGTGGTCAACCATCCACCATCACATCATGTTGCCTGGCAAGTTGCTTGGGCTTGCATCCATACTCGAGTATGTGGTGCTCATGTCTTTGGGGTAGGTTTAGGATACAAAAAGAGCATAGTACAAGCCCCCTTAGGACTAGGGTTACCAAGGCAAAGTCGACATTGATGGTTATTCAACATTCTAAGGACTCCTTATTGTTCTTGCTCTATTAATGTTACACAATTGCTTTACTTGTAGTTGCATTGTGCATTGTCTGGGTCTTGGTTTACCCTTGTTGGCAATTATTTTGTTTTGAGCTTCGTTTATTCTTAGATGTTGGCTTACTACTTCTATCTAGCAAATTTGTCTACTATGCAAGGCCTAGTTTAGTGTGTTGCCCGATTTATTGTTCACCGACATGCATTATTGTTTCTAGGTTAGATTCTAATGGCCTAGTTCAATTTACTCTCAATCCTTCCCCCTCACAGTTAGAGTGGACTAGGGCCACATTGAGGGTATTGTGAATACCCAAGCATCGACACAAAAGATGATTTATTTACTATGTGTGTGCGTGTGCATGCGCGCGCATGCACATGCAAGTGTCATTTAGCACTTGTGGATGTGGTTTAAAGTAAACTTTTTATGCTCACAAGTGGATGAGCACTTATGTGAAAGGGATGTGCATAAACATGTTTGCTTTGTATAAGTTGTATGGTGGAAGGCCTGATGGACAAGTGCAAATGGAAAACTTTATGTGTGGGTTTGACATTACAAGTTGTCTATTTGCATTCATGCCTCTTGTGATTAGGAATGCAACAACCATGGCTCTCTACATACTTTTTGTGATTGCGAGTTAATAAATTTTTGTCTTGTTTTGTTGGGGGTAGTGGGCTCTTACAATGCTTGCAAACTTGGTAATCAAGAGGTTTGCAACAAATCCATGGCCACATTTACCACCTTCTCTACTTCAACCCACTAGGAGTTTCCAAAGCCAAAGAGATGTCCCCTAATGTGCGTTAGGAAAAGTTTAGGGTTCTCTTCTTTCTTTGTTTGTGGTCTTTGTATGGGATCCATGTCATTGTGATTTGATTGTATTTATGTTGCATGCACTGCTTTGAAAGCTTTAGCAAACTCTTTTTCAAACATTGGGGTATTGTCTTCCCTTGCTTGCTTGAGCATACAAGGCTTATGATCATTGATGTAAGTATGTGTATTTACATTGTGGATTCTTAAATTTATCCTAATTGCTTATATCACTCTCACTTTTTTTTTTGTAACACCCATGTGTAGAGACTATGGCATCCTAATGCAAATGATTGTGACTTCTATGTGATGGCCATTACTAAATCCCTAGTGGATGGTGTGTTGAGGGCATCAATGACAAAGAAATGGTTAATGGGGGTGTGGTTCAATTATGAGTCATGGTAGAGCTAAAGCATGGCTTCTAAGCATGGTGGTTGCACACCAATGATGCATAGTTGATATTGTTGCTTTCCTTCAAATTTGTGTGTTCGTTTTTGGCTAGATGGTTCACCACATGTTTTGGTTCAATGTGTTGCAATGTATCAATGTAATTAGATGAAAGTTTGGTGCAATACAATGGACTATTGTTCTATGGTCATGCTTTATCCAATTGGTCGTGCTTGTTTGCTATTCAAACAAGCTTAGTATGTTATTTCAATCAACCTTTTTCTTTTACCAAATGACAAGTGAACCTCACTATTGCCCTATTGTTTGATGTAACTAGATGCCTTTAACAACAGATAGAGAATTTTGGTATAATATGATAACTTTAATGCTAATTTTTTCTCATGTTTATGAAATACGATGGCCCTAATGATGTGGATAGTTCATTTTGGTGCAATGCCAATGCATTTTGTTATCTTATAAGATATCCTTAACGATTCTTTTTTTAAACAAGATACTTAACATATCAATAAGGTTTTCTATGATAAAATATGTTACGAAATGTTGCCATGCAAATATGACAATGAAAATAACTTACTAGAAAGGGTCATTTCTCAAGTTAGTTTTGTTTGCAACCTATCCAAACAAGAGTTTAGGGCTATTAAAAAACAATGCACAATCATTTGCATCATTCAATCCATGTAGTACCTTGCATGCAGAGTTTCTTGATCACTTTGGGCTTCATCTTTATGCTATTAGTACTTATTTGATAGGACAACTTGCTTGGTAATGGTACAATTTATTGGAAAACTTTATTGCTTAAGTCAATGTTTTTGAAGGAAAATAGGAAAATATTCTAATAAAAAGGAGGTGAGATGGGACAATGTGCCATGAGCTTGGTTAATCTAGAAAATGTTGGGAAAGTTTGTTGCTTAGGGCAACATTTTTAGCATAAAGTGATATAAAAAAGAATAAAAATAGGAAAACGATCTAGGAAAAAATAGATCAAATGGGCCAATTTTCCATAAGCTTGGTTTACTTTATAAAATGTTTGGAAGTTGTTGCCTAATGAAATATTAGTAGAAAACTATGGTCCACAAAAAGAAACATGATTGGGATCCCATACAATCCTTTCTATAATCATTTCAAACAATAAGTGATATAGATTGATCTGTTGCATCCTTTTGGGCTTCAAACATTCATTTGGCTAATAGTTAACTAATAGCATTAGTGAGCCATACATTTGTTTTGACAATTTCAAATGCAGGGTTCCCAACTGTAGAATGACCTACATTACTCTTCCAACACTCTTGCTTTTAACAATGTCACTAACATGTCACACTCATACTAACACCCTAAACTCTAAACCTTATATATTTCTCTCTCTGCCTTGCAGCACTAGGGGTTGCTATCAATGCATTCTAAGAAATTATTAATGCAAAAGCCTTTTTACTTTCTCTCTATTTTCCTTGCACAAATAAGGGGTGCTAATCAATGTGTTCTAAGGAATTATCAATGTGGATAAATGCAAAGAATTTTTGATATAATGCTGGTGCATTTCATTTGTTTACCACAAAAAAGGGGGTGATGATTACTCTTTCTTAAAGAAAGAGAAAACAAGGTTTTATTCTATTGATATGGGAGAAAATGTATTGCATCATTTTGGCATTTAAGTAAGGATACTAGGGGTTTCTATTCCATGCTATAGCATTTTGTATACCAACCAAATTGCTTCTACCCTATAATATGCATATGTTGTAAGCAATATTTCTTTGATCATTTCTATGATGCATTATTTAATATTTCAATCCTAGGTAACAAATAAATTAAAAAATAATAATCAAAACCAAGGTATACATTTCAAGCATTTAATACTCTCTTTTTTGTGATGCTAAAGTAGCTATCTTAATACTTATGTGCTTATTCTCTTGTATAAGCATTGTCTTGCAAAATAAGTCAGTCACTACACTTAATGATTTTTTATAATATTTTATAATGGAAATTTTACTTTGGATAGTGATTTACTACGTATTATATTAAGGCTTATGCTATACATACATAAGCCTTTGGTCCCAGATGAGTAAAAATGGGAGGTGAAAGCACTAAGGCCACCCCTACTTTGACTATGCTAGGACTCCATGTTGGAGGTAAAAACACGTGTCTATGTTGCCCGTGTATTATTACACTAACAATACCGGTGGTGGGCACCCATCACTGTCACTTCATTATTTATTCTTTTAGTGACATTTGAATCAGAGAAGGCCGGTCACACATTGTGGCTGTTGGAGCTCCCACATCTTGAGTCTCTCTCTCTCTCTCTCTCTCTCTTACTCTCCTGCTCCATCCACCATAGCTCACTCCATCACTTTCACTTGCTCGTGCTCGCACTCAAGCTTCTTCCTTAAACTGGTATCAGAGCATTTTTTTGAGGAGCTTCTCTTTCGTTTTGCTTTAGCTCGTATCAAAACCTACAACTCACTATTTTCAAGGCAGTCATGGCTTCTTCTCTCAATGTATGCATTGCTCTTGGGTGTTTATATTAGCTTCTTCCTTAAACTGGTATCAGAGCATTTGTTTGAGGAGCTTCTCTTTAGTTTTGCTTTAGCTCGTATCAAAACCTACAACTCACTATTTTCAAGGCAGTCATGGCTTCTTCTCTCAATGTATGCATTGCTCTTGGGGTGTTTAGATTTGCTTCAAGACCTGCAAAGACTTGATTGAGCATCACCAAATACTTAAGAGTGGCCAGTAAGAGAAACAAAAGCTTTAGAACTACTTGTGTGATTTGTACTTATTTCAGGCTTGCCTTGCCTTGATTTGCAAACAAACATTGGTTGCTCCTGGATACCTTGTGAACACTTGACAATCACTCGGCACACTCCCTAGCATTCAAACCTTGTGTTTGGGCAATCATTTGAGGTGTGAGATCTTTGATATTGGTTGTATATTATAGCAAACTTGCTATGTACACTACATGGACAACCATTTCTCCACTCTGTGAGCTTCATTAATACTCAAATGGTTATATATTGTTGCCTATTGATGCTCTATCTTTTTGGCACATACTTGATTATAGCAAACTTGCTATATACACTACATGGACAACCATTTGCCCACTCTGTGAGCTTCATTAATACTCAGATGCTCACGTATTGTTTCCTATTAATGCTCAATATTTGGTACATGCTTGATGGATGACTTGAAGTGCTTATGGGACTGATTTGGGGATACTCGGTGGATGTGCCGCTACTTCGATTGTTATGTATACTTCCTAATATGCTATGTCATACTTTTGAGCTAAGATTTGAGCTCCATTACATCGATATATGCCTTGATTGCTTCAATGGCTTATGCAATTACGAACGAGCTTGAAGAATATATTGGGTCTTATGCTTCCAGATGTATGCTTTATGGATCTTGGATGTCTAGATATGTAGTTACGAGCTTGAAGAATATATTGGGTTTTATGCTTCCAGATGTATGCTCTATGGATCTTGGATGTCATTTGCATGATATTTTGAGCTTTGATTACTCATTTGACATTCGACTTTTGCTTCGGTGGGAGCTACTCAACTTTATGTATTGAGCCATATTGATACTTGGATACACTATAGAGCATTTGGTTTATGCAGTTGAACTTGAGCTTATTATAGTGAGATAGTGGGACTCATTGTGACATATACATGCCTCTGCATGTTTTCGTTACTTTCTATCTAAAAGGCCTACACACTAATCGTTTGCCATCGCTGCATATTGCTTTGCCAAGCCAGACAATGCAGCTAATCGCGAATATGGCTTATCGCATGCCATAGCAAAGATTGGCTATATCGCATTGATTATGTTTGTTTTCTGCGTTCATAATATTTTTTATAGGTCTGGAGATCATAACATTTTTTATAGGTCTAGCAAGTGTCATAAAGCAGCAATCTAGCCAATTCATTTATTTTGGGCAAGCGGGTGCCTTTGTGGTTAAGATTTTAGGGCGTCAAAACGGATTTTGGAACCTATTTACATTTTCTATGAAAAGAACGGTCAACGAGCCCATCGGTACGGACACCATTAAGAGGACCCCCAATAATTTATTGGGAACTGTAGGAAGTATTTGAAAGACAGGGAAAAAGTACAATTTGGGTAATATTTCCAATGGAGTCGCAAAAGGATTTGCTGGTTCACCAATCATTGATGGTTCCGAAATTGCAAGACCCACAATACATGCAAACGTCCCTAAAATGACTACTAGAAAAATATACAATGGGTAGAGTCCATCCATTACCTTTTTCTAGTGCAGAAAACTTGTAATTCCTTACTATCTGGCATAATTGTCTTGTTTCATCTTGAATATGAAGTTAGTTGCAACAGGTTGCTGGAGGCAGCAAAAATAGTACAGGTTGCTAGGCTAAAGGATTGGTTCTTTTTTTTTTTCAAGCCAATAAACTTATTTTTAGTGAAACTATTCATAATTCTGCGATTGGAGAGCAACCAACAAAGAAAGATGGAGATCCGGCATTATGGCGCAATTGTGATCCTCCTAACCCTAGATAAAAGGTGGAAAGCGAGGATAAAGTGCTTTAGTTAAGTATCATTGCTTATGACGTTATTACTGTAGCCTCAAGGAGGTTTGTCCATTGCTTCAACCTTCCAGAATTCCTGCAGATTCGGGTCGTTTTCCGCCAGCGGAACGTCTTGAAATAATTCCCATATGGTGCGTGAGACTCAAATTGATCTAGACTTAGAAGTTGAGATTTGACCCTTTCCATCGATCGGTTGGGCCAAAGCATTTACTGGCTTAAAGGCCTAAGAAAGAATTACTAACTGGTATTTGCGCAATTTTTCCCATTGCTTTTACGGAACCCCCTTCCTATATGGTCGAACCATTATCAAATTCTAAATTCAAAGCGATGCCTATTGTACCATCTTCAGATTCTACCAATTCTCTAGCCATTACTTTGTTCGAACTATGAATGCGGGCTATGCCATCTCCCACTTAAGGTACACTGCCAATATTAACAATTTCCATTTCTGGGGATCGGATGGGTCAAAAATAGCTAATTCGTATAAAGCCATTGAACCCGCAATACTGGCTGGAAACGGCGAGCAGACAGTCTTTGATTCATAGCAGTGCAGCTCTTAACGTACGGGGCTTTCCCTTACTTTGTTTCCGGAGTACAGTAGCTAAAGAGTGCAGTATTTGACTATTTATTAGGCATTTCCTTCGACCAAAAAAGTGGCCATTGGTTCACGATACGAATACTGTTCTAAGGATGTCACTAATAGTTTATGCTAGACAGAAGTACTGTTTTGAATGAGCTGGTTCAGCAGGAACTCCTGGTACTGTAGCCGTGGGAACGATGGTTCAGTACTCGTTGCTGTGATTGAGGCTAGGGGTTATCTTTCATAATAATAGCAAGTTCGTAACTGATAGGTGCAAATAGGGTTGTGTTTATACAAGTTCAACAAAAAAGGAAAAGCAGTGAATCCTTTGGTTTCCGGTAGATGGAAGATCTGCATGAGCAATACAAGAATTCTTGTATAATAACAACCGATTAATAAGAGCCTATTCGGCCAATCCAAACGGGTTGCGCCATAGCAATCTTTGTTGGTAAAAAAAAAACGCTCTAAACCCATCAATTGAACTCACCATGACCCCAATACCTCTTTGCTTTAGTATAGTTGCCTTTTTTTGTTTTTTAACTAAGTTAAGAAATCTGCGGCACTCTAATAAGACGTGAAACACCTGATGCCATTTTGACCTCGATGTGTGAAAAGCACATTTTTTTGCCATATGTACTGGAAATTACCGGGAGACGTGGTTAGACAGTCCTGATTATTTTCGCATAACGCTGCGATCACATCACATTGATGACCATAAATCACCGCTATGAGGCTGAATTCTCTTAATGAAAGTGATGAGGTTTTTGACTTTGATATCCCCTTTCAATTTGCATTCCATGCAATTGACAAGCAGAGTCATCAATTAAAATGACAAAAATATTTTCACATTAAGCTGAAAAACTCCATTGTTGGCTAGCACTTCAAGCGCTGCCAAAAAGAACATATCACGGTAAGACTATAACTACAATAAGGAGTCTTTTCAAAAGTAGTGGCTTTGGCCTGTTGGGGTCCCGATCCTTATCTTTTGACCGGTTAACTCAGTATCCGGAATGTAAGATGATTCGCCTTGCCTAACTTACCTATTACATTTTGCTTCTAATACATGCGGCAGCAAAAGCTAGACAATGTTTAGAACGATAAGTTTATTACTACATTTTGCTTCTAATATAACCGTAATGCAGTAGCAAAATCTAGACAATGTTTAGAATGACATGGCTGTAGTCATTCTAAACAATGACTAGCTAGGATTGATGTGGCTACAACAGACAGACCTAATTTTAGCTAACAAATGGATTACGTCTTTAAAAATAAGTTTATTACTACATTTTGCTTCTAATATAGCTGTAATGGGGATATCTTTATGGCATTCATGATCTAACTTAAAAATTACATTGGGAATGGGAAAACGTATAGTCTAATCTCGATCGAAAGATAGAGCGGCTTGGAAAGGCCAACCAAGATCGTGGATATAGTTGGTTTTTCACAAAATCTATTGCAGTAGAGCAACGCTCCACGTATGGCCCCCGAGACCACGTCTCCGCAGGCCAAGGGTCGGAGTCTGGGTACTCGACCAAGCAATGTATTGACATTTGAGAACACTTGATTTGATTGGTCCCCAGCCTTCTGTCTACTGAGTCTTTGCATCAACTCTTGCTTCACGAAGTAGTATTGGCTAGATCCTAAAGACTATGCCAATTATGCCCCTTCTATGCTCAAATACTAGTAAGTGACTCGGGTCGTGTTGTAAATGCCTTGGCTTAACTAATCGATAGTCAAATCCCGGCGAGTGCACGATCGATCGAATCTCCTGCGACGAGCTTAGCTTTTGCAAACATTCTCGTATAATAATTCATTTTCTTCAGGTGAAAGGCCTTAAAGGCATTAAGTAGAATCCACACAGTGGAGCTTCGATAAGTCTTCAGAGCCACCAGGGCATTGCCTTTTAGGCAAGAATAGACTTTAAGCTTAGCCGACCGAAGCCTTTGGGCTTTATACGTATTTGTTTAACTCATGCAAATGCAATCATAGTCAAAGTGTGACATAAGCAAAGATGATAAGCCTATAATATAAGGTGTTCAATAGGTTCAATTCCTATTGTATAAAAAAAAATGCATTGAATGGATGCTTGGGCATTGAGAAGGAAGGACTCTTTCAGTAGAGTGAAAGGCCATGGGGAGATGCTCTCTTGATATTTATTGGATGTAGTTATCCTATCATCGGTTGATTTGATCTCTTAGCTTGGACTTGGTACTTATGTTTGTTAGGGTGTTATCAATGGTATTTATGTGCTACTAGGGTATGTATTGAACTTTGCTCAATGGATTATACATTTGGAAGTTTTCTTCATTTACCTTTGAGACCTACCATGTGCATTATGTCTATGCCTATTGCATGTATGGTTTTTGACACACTAGAGTTGTGATGGTCTTCAATGCTAGTTATTCTTAGTTTCTTCCTTCTTAGTTGCTCACAATTGGATGTTGGCATATTGCTGCAATTTATTATAACAACCTGTCATTTCAGTTCTATGCATTCTAATTGAGGAAAATCACATGGACTTGAAAGCCTTTTGCTTACAATTTGTGGACATCTCATTACTTTGGTACTATCTCTTGTCTCCCACTTGATTTGGTAGTGGTTTTGGGATTGATTTGCAGGGTATTACAACAACTTGTCATCTTGGCCTTTTGTGTACTTGGTCTTATTATGGCTAGTGGTTCTCACAATAGTGCTATGTTCCATATTTGAGAAATTGGATGGGACTAATTACAACTATTGGAAGACCCAGATATGGCAAGTTTTAGTGCAAAAATTGTAAAATAGACCACTCAAAAATGGGGGTGCCAAACCCGAAAACATTGTAGCCCAAAGGATTGGGATAAACTAGATGAGCTATGTAAGTCCACACTCATTTTATCACTCTCTAAGTAGATTCACTATAAGTTGTATTTGGAAATTAGACTACATATGAGCTTTAGACACAGATTATCAATCTTTCTGACAAAGTGTCTTGCATCTCAAATGTATTGGCTAAAACAATTGATATACCTTCGCATGAAGAAATAGACTTCTATGTTTGTACACTTGAATGAGTTTCACTCTATCATCAACCATTTAGTTTCATAGGAGATTGAGTTCAAGGATACTTTACATCCTTTATTTTTGATTAGTACTCTACCTAAGTCATGGGATACTTTCCATACGGTTCTCTGTGCTAAGGATGAATTGAAATTGTAGGATGTTGAAAGTGCTCTATTGATAGAAGAGGTGACTAGAAAGAATGTGGATGCTTCCCTTATATCACATGCGTTGACTGTGAGAGGTTGGCATAATGGAAATGGCCATGGTAGAGACTCTAACACGTCTTAGTCTAGGGCATGTGAACAATCTCATAGTAAGTCCTATGCTTGTAAGTCCAGTCTTACTTGTCATTATTGTGAAAAAATAGGTCATATTTGGCCATAGTGCCATAAAATGTGCGAAAATAAGTACAAGAAAAAGAGAAAGGGTAATGTGTAGGACAAGAATGATGATCACAACATTGTGCCTAGCAAGTCTAGTGTCAAGATTGAGGGGCTTAATGTGGTATAGCCTAATATATCTAATGATCTTATCTTAGCAGCTTCTTCTTTTGATGCTTTATAGTTACAGGATATACTCATTGTTGGTTGATAGGGGGTTCATGTCATGTGACCCCTCATAGAGAGTGGTTTTATTTCTATCACAATATGACTAGATTTGTGTATTTGGATAATGGCCTGAAATTGGAGATAGTTGGTATTGGTGAGATATCTAGCTAAATTTTGGTTCAGATAGCATTTTCACTCTTCATGATGTATGCCATGTATCGACTCTCACAGAGAGCCTTATCTTTGCTGGCACCTTGGATGATACATGTTATGTTGTCTCTTTTGGTGATTCCTCGTGGAAGATTACCCGTGGGAATCTTGTTAATGCATGTGGTGCTAAGTCTAGTACTCTCTATCCTTTGCTTGTATTTAGGCTAGTTGACCATGTTTTGGCTGTGGCTATAGTTCCATATGTATCTCTTTGGCATCGTCACCTTGGGTACATGTCTTTGAAAGGAATGAAAATGCTTACCAGTTTTTGCAATATCTTTTGCTCCTAGATTGTAAATGTTTTGAGTCTTATGATCATTGTTTATATAACAAGCAAACACATAGTACGCATAAGAAGTATGGCATTGAGTGTATGGGAAAGCCTTTAGTTCTTGCCCATTTGTATGTATGTGATCCTATGCCTTGTTAATGCTAGGTGGTGCGAAGTACTTTGTTACATTCATTGATGACTACTCACATAAGGTTTAGGCTTACCCTATTAAATTTGATGTCTTGTCTATCTTTTAGTGTTGGCTTGCTCTTATTGAGAACTAGTCTAGGTATAGGTTGAAATGCCTAAGGTCAAATAATGGGGGTGAGTATGTCTTGAAATATTTTGAGCAGTTTTGTGATGAGCAGGGTATTAAGCTCCAATTGATTGCCCCTACACCCCTCCCCAGAATGTTATTGCCAAACCTATGAACATAACAATTCAAGAGACAGTCTACAGTATGCTTAGCTAGGCAAGCTTACCATATCACTTTTAGGCTAAGGTAATTACTATTTCCGTACACTTGATTAACCGGTCCCCTTGCACTGCTATTGATTGTTAGGTTGTAGAAGAGGGCTGTATTGGGAAACCTCTATCATATGCTCATTTATATGTCTTTGGTTGTGAGACATTCTTCCATATTTCCAAAGATAAGCACAATAAGGTAAATCCTAAGTTTGTGAAATGCATATTTCTTGGTTATGGGGATGTAGGTGAGATGGGCTATCACCTGTGAGGTCCACACACTTGCAAATTTATCCGCAACCATGATGTCATTTTCCATGAGAAAAAGTATATAAGTAGCTTGAGTAGGTGGTTGATGTATGCAAAGTGATCTTTCAAAAGGAGCCTCCTGCTCCTATACAACTAGCTAGATAGCCTGCAGTAGTTGATGCTCTAGTGGCCCAGACCCCACTTGTTGTGTAGGATCGGCATACTTTGAGATGCTCTACTAAAGCTAGATGTTAGCCTAAGCACTTTACACTCTCCATGGGTGAGATGGGCTATCAGCTATGGGGTCCACATGCTTGCAAAGTTATCCGCAACCATGATGCCATTTTCCATGAGAAAAAGATATATACATAGCTTGAGTAGGTGGTTGATGTATGCAAAGTGATCTTTCAGGAGGAGCCTCCTGCTTCTATACAACTAGCTAGATAGCATGCAGTAGCTGATGCTCTAGTAGCCCAGACCCCACTTCTTGTGTAGGATCAGCCTACTTTGAGATGCTCTACTAGAGCTAGATATTAGCCTAAGTGCTTTACGCTCTCCATGGATTATATTATGGTGATAGATGTAGGTGAGCCTCTCTCTTATGGTGAGGTCTTTGCATAGAGATGATAGTCACTCATAGGAAAGGGCTATGTGGTTGGAGACTTGTTACAGACTAACCATACATGGAATTTGGTTCCTTTGCCTAGTGGTAAGAATACACTACCATACAAGTGGATATACAAGTTAAAAAGTATCCGTGGATGCCCCAAGCTTGCTTACAAGACTAGATTGGGAGCTAAGGGTTTCAACTAGGAATATGATGTTGACTTTAATGAAGTCTTTTCTCTTCTGGTGTGGTCAAAATGATAACCCTATGCTTGATACTAGCATTGGTTGCTCCAAGAACCTTTATCGGATGGATATAAGGATAACTTTTTTACATGGGGACTTACATGATGTAGTAGCCTAAGGGCTTTGAAGAACAAGGCATGGAACACCTAGTGTGCAAGTTGAGAAAGAGCCTTTATAGCCTTAAGTAGGCACCTAGGGAATAAGTAGAAGATCAAGATGGCCAAGATTCCTTTTGCATTTGCAGTGGTTGGGTAGTTTGATGTATGCCACCATTAACCCTCAAACAAATAAAGGTGGAAAATTCGAAAAAGTTGAAGCAGAAGACAAGGCTAGCAAAAGTGAAACGGAAGACGAAGGCACGTCAAGAAAAATATGGAAACGCAAGAAGTGTAGAAAAGTCCTAAATAAAGGAAAAAGGTGCATAAGGAAAGGCGCAAGTCAATACTTTCGTAAAAAAGCGCAAGGGCACCATGATTTATTTTAAGAGTGCGGGGCTCTCACCCGTGCAATTTGTAAAGGTAGATGGGCAGTAGAAAGGAAGCTAGGAAGATAGGAGGACAATGGGAAAAAGTGCCTAGGCCACGGCCGGCCATGTAAAAAAGGGGATAAGGGGATGACTGCCCAAAAGGGATTTAGGGTTTTGTATATAAAGTTGAAAAGTGAATGAGAAGTTCATTCTTGTGTGTGGCCAAAAGTGGGTCTCCTCCTCTTATTCTTATTCTTATTCTTCTTCTTCTACTTCTTCTTCTTCTTCTTGCTTGAGCTTATGCTCAAGAGAGGGAGGGTGAGAGTGTGAGGGAGCGAGTGTGTGAGGGTGAGGGACCGGGGAGGAGAAGCTCTCCATCTTCTCCTCTCTTCTTCTCCTCTCTTCTCTTTTCTTGTCTTGCTCATGGCTATGGAGCTTGGAGCATGGAGCTTGAGGATGGAGCTTGCTTGAAGCTTGCACTTGGATCGTGGAGCTACCGGAGTGTGCGGGAGAGGAGGTAACTCAATCGGCATGGAGGTAAGCTCACTACACCCATAGATATGAAAGGCGCGTTGGCTATGTGAGAGGTAGCCATTAGTGCTCGGCTTGGAATGCTTGAAACAATAAGCGGTCCGTGGGTCTTGGCAATTGAGCGAAAGCTCCCACATTTTGGTTCCGTTGCTGGGACCAACGGATTCAAGCCTTGAGCGCTTGTGCGCTTTGAATCGAGCATTGAAGTAGGGTTTTCCTCGAACAGGTCCTTGAGGTAGATAGGTAGGAAGCGAGGGAGTTTGAAGAGGTATTCGATCTCCTTAGCAAGTAGGTTTTTGTTGTTTTGGACTTGGGAAAGCATGATGGAGTAGTGTAGGTATTTTCCTTATAATTTTTTCTTGCATTTAGGAAGAATAGGAGTAAAACATTGGAGCAAATAGTAGGGTTTTCTGTTGCTGTATAACAGGCTGAAACAGGGAAAAGAAGGGCAAGAAATGAAATTTTGGGTTAAATGTTAGTAAGGGAAGCAATATTGAGGTAAGTGCAGGCCTGGACAGGGTGATAAGGGGCCAAGAGTGGCAAGAAAGGCCACATTGTGCATTGCAAGGTTTCAAGAGAGTAGGAGAGAGGAAGCAAGCTTCGTTGAGTGGATTCGCTTCGATATTGCGATCCGGGAGATATTTGCCCAGCCCAGGTAATTCTATATCTTCCCTTACATGAGTAGGTTGGATCTGGAGCTGCTCGACTAGGGGAAAGGCCTCCAACGCTCGGCGCGGCGAATTTCGTGCAGTCCGGTGAAAAAATATGCGGCACTCGGCGTGTCCGAGTGATGGTGATTATGGGCCGAGTCCCAGAATTGGCCCTCGGACCGCTCCAAAATTCAGCCCTCGGCCCTGCCGACTCGACCCACTCGACTCGGACACCCACCGCTTGGCCTGTCCGAATTGAGTATTTGGACCAACTTTGAAATTCAACCTCGGTCCACTTGACTCGGCCCACCTGACTCGGCCCTCGGACAACCAGACTTGGATTGGCCAAATTTGACATTCAGATCAGTTACATTCAGGCGTTCCACTCGGCCCTCGGACGGGCTGAATCGGGCATTCGGCCTCTACAATTCGGACTTGTTGGGCCGAATTTAGATTTTTTTCAAATTTTAACTTGAAGACAGTGAAACTGATTGAGAAACCATATAGAGCCGAAGCCATATCATAGATCGATCACTGGATTGAAACTTAGAGCAAGTAGTTTAAAATTTGGCTATAAACGGTCTTTCAAATCACGTATGGCATTTACCATAATGGCCTTGTAGGCCGAGGGGGATTGCCCCCCCCACCTCGGGCCCCCGTAGAGGGGGTTCTGCCCCCTCCACACCTCCCCCTAGTAGGTTGGAGAGAAAATGCGCACCGTGACAGGTCCTCCAAAACAGACCCTAGTGTAGTAATGGCTCTACACGAGCATGGATTCTCACTTGCAAAAGAGCAACTAAAAGCCGTACTCGAACATAGACAAATAGAGACCCTAGAACCTCAATGGGCCCATCTAGCCAACAAGAGCAAAAAGGCCGCACTACAAAAACACATATGTGTTGCATTTGGATTGTATCTAGTCAAAGCGGAAAGCAACAACATCAAGCTATAATAGCAAGAATGACTAGATATGACAGTCTTGACGATAGATGCTCCTTGAATAGCACTGCACTGACGATCCAAGACACCAGTGAAGAATCCACATCTGGTCGTACAGTTGGGGACTCAAGGGCATTTGTCAGAAGGCTTAAATTTACAAGCCAAGATCCGGAAGATGAAGACATAGTACCACCTGCTTATCTTAGGGTCAAACTCACCACGAACAAAGAGCATACTATCAATGCTCTGATTGATAAAGGAGCAGATTTTAATGTCTTGACCTATGAAGCATGGACCCTACTAGGCTCACACCGACTAATGCAACTCTTAGCCCTTACGGGGGACACCCACAAGCACTCATAGGGAAGTGCAAAATCCTTGCGACAATTGAAACTGAAAGTTTGCCTATCCTATTTCACGTTCCTCCAAATAGTGCTAATTACGGGAAGGAAACCCTCCTAAGAAGACCCTTCAAAAGGGTGACCAAGTGTGAGGCGGACTATGTAGCACGGAGGATACAACTAACATTACCAGGTGTGAGGATAGTCACCACCTTTAGCAAGGGTGACCCCATCGAACCTTGAGGGAAAGGCAAGGAAGGTGCTGACATAACAGTTAAGTCTACTAACGAGAGCGAGGACTTGTTTGAAGAGTTGATAAAAGCACAGGTCGAACGACAAGAACTATTGAGTGAGGCTATGCCTGAAACAAGAAGGTCAAGAGACAATGCCAAGGACAGGCTTTGGACTTACAAAGATTGTAGAAGACCCCAAAAGAAGCCCAAGCCTTATAGACAAAGGCATTGATGGAGGGTCAACACATGATGGATTTGGGTACCAAAACCCCCTGCTAAGCCTCCTCTATCGACTGAAGGCCAAATAGTGTGCTTGACAAGCAGATATCAGATATAATTGTTGAGGATACACGAAAGCCACTAGTGCCCAAGGAGCCTTTGATTCCCCAAGAGGATAAGGAGCACCAGAGGCACCACACTCCTTGTGAGAAGGATAATTGCTCAACAAGGCAAATGGCACAATCGTCTAATAGCCTCAAGCAAATCATTCAGCTAGTGCCAAGTCCACCTAAGAGTCCTAGATCTCCTACACCCTCTTTTTCCAAACGGTCACAGGAAGCACAATAGCAGTCATTAAGGGCGGCTGCTCAATCCCAATCTCTGTCTCCATCTAAGCTTCCAAATGTCCAAGAGGTGGGACATGACACCATCCATAGCTCTCGGCCCAAGGATATGCCTGTGCAACCTAAGGTGACTAGATCAACTCATGCTCGATCTACGCAAGTGAATGCTCAAAGGGAAACAAAAGACACTACCACTTCTGATCACCCTAGGGACTTGATACTGCAATCTACTAGTAGTAGCCAGTCCACTGAAATAGCTGCTACTATTTCCAATCAGGGATCACAGCAGTCACAGCCCTTGGCCGTGACAATGCCCCTTGCGGAACGTGTCCTTAGTAGTTCACCTGTGGAGGAGGTGTCGTAACCAACTTCCTTGACAACTCTACACTTCCAAAGCACCTAAATCCTAGGTTGGAGGAGTTAAAAAAAAGGGAATTGACTGAAGAGCTAGACTCTCCAAAAAGAGAGGCAGTTGTACCCTCACAACCTAGCAAGGTTATTCAGCAGGCTGCAGTTATGTCCCATGAGGACACACTAGAGAAAGAGAATGCTGAGGCCTAACTAAGCACATCAATGGCTGACCTAGTTCAAGGTCATGAGTCGTTAAGTTATGCACCTTCACTGACCAAGAAAAAGAGGAGAAAACAACGAAAACAACAGCAGTTACAGGTGGGTGTGGACCCCAAGAACATTGAGACCAAGAGCGCTGGAGAGCTGACGAATAAAGCATCGAGTCCATCCACCAATGAACATTGATGTCTCTCCTAACAGCGGTGAAACCTCAGACACATCCGTGTGCTCTGAAAAATCAAAGCAGTTGTTACCATCAATGGTTGCTTTCAACACTCAATCCACCGACAATAGAACTCACATTGACCAATCAAGAGTGGATACAATGCTGTCACAACAGGGTGACAATTTTATACTAGTCACATCCAAGGAGAACCATGACGCAATAACAAAGACTCAGGAGAAACATGGAAACCCCGAGAGTATAAGAAATCTTGGCGTTGACCAATCTTGCTCATTTAAGCCTGAGCCCCCAGCTATGCTAAAGCCTAGGCAAACTCCTAGAACCTTGCGTGAGATAGCAACCAAGCAAGCCCTCGTTGAACATAGAAGTGTCATAGAATGCTTAATTGAGTTGGATGCTAAGCTCAAGGTGTTCACACGTATCTACGTCCTTGCGGACATGGGCGCATTCCCTAAGGAGCAACTTGGAGAATACTTGCTATTTTTCCTATCCTGGGAAGAGCAAGAACATCTTAACGAGCACTATGACAGGTTCTTGCATGAATGCATGCGAGTCACCTCTGGCGAGGAAGCCGACGAACTACGCTTAACTATAACATTCAATGATGTGCTCTACCAACTAAATCTCTTAGAGATAGAGCAACTAAAGTGACAATCGGAGGGTCAAAGTCAATTTGAGAAACGTTGGTTTGAAAACCGTGTTGCAATGGCCGAACTAGGAGCCCAAATCATGACAGTCTCAAAAGAGCAATTGGCCAAATGGCGGTCTCAAAGAGACCAACCTATGTGCGCCAACTTTGTTTTGAGTACTAACTGCCATTTGGGGTGGAGAGTTAGCTGAAACTAGCCAAGAGAACTCTATGTCTGATAAGGTTCTCACTGAGGAGGAGTTACATGTTGCTAGTAGACTCGGACAAGGTTCCATGCTACTCGATGTTGCAAAATATCTATCGGTAGTGAGTAAGTTGCCACGAGTACTAGATGCACAGCCACACTTTAGTACAATCCGGTGTTCTACAATTGGCTTTTATCCTCGTGAAGTGATATGGATTCGTAAATATGTATATAAATAAATAATTATTTTTGTGTGACCTTGTATAGACAATATCAACACACACAAGCAATGATAGTCAAGTGCAAGGAGAAGAGTTGGGTTTGACAGGCTAAGCTCCTTAGGTCCTCCTCTCATCACACATTTAGAAGTCATGTGACCATTCCCACCTCCAAGTGAAGGGCATGCAACCCTCATTACCGCCATAGGAAGCCTTGACCAATAACTCTGATGGTTAGACAGGGTACCGTCCCTTTCTATACACCTTTCCCCCTTTCTGGTCTATCCTTTTGAGGATGAGCCCTGCCCCACTCCATGACAACCAGTCCACACAACTTAGCATAAGCCAAGATCTGCTAATGGCTGGAGGCAAAACGAACATCATCATGGGGGTCATCCCTCTACAACAAACATTGCATGCCTCACCTCTCCCCTCCTCATCATATGTGCTTGATAACCCACTGTATAATCCCTTCCATGCAAATAGTTTTATCCTTCCTCAAGGCATAATCCTTGGTTCGCATTTTGCAGGTCCCCCTACGGTAGCCGACATGGAGCGCCCAGTGCAGTTGGCTTGCAAGGATGCTATTCGCCGTCGAAGGGAGCATATAGCAAAAGTGCATCTGCCAGAACGCTACGTACCTACCCTCAAAAGGTATGCAAAGAAACGAGGCCCCAAGTGACACCGGCCCAGATGTAGGCCAAAAGGTCCCCAGGCTAGGGGAATAGAAGCTCAAGGGAGCACACGGGGCATGGCAACACCGGTTGTGCGGGCCCCCACCAGACGCTCGGGCACCAGGTGCTCGAAAGAGGAGAGGGCAGCTTGAGACAAGCAAGAATTTGATGCATTGTTCAAAAGCATTCTGGAAACAGTTGCGGCCAAGGACTACACCATCCGGGTCTCAGCCAACATTTTCCTTGCCCAGCCTCACAGGAGCCCTTCACCAGCACAGCCTCAGTTGCCCAACCACCCAGGCTCGCCCCGCCTCGTACAAGTAGAGTAGCCCCATGTTATATAAAAGGCTTATCAAATGCTACCTGGCCATGACTTTTTGTCTTTAAATGGTTAAGTGTTGACATGTTCCCCAATTGTACAAACTTTTCATATCTACGTTTAGTATATTTCATGTCTTTAGCCAAAGAAAAAGCTAATCAAGCATAGGTGATAAGTATCTAAGTCAACACCATGGAATTTAGATAAGTGATGTCTTCTTGTGTTGCACTAGTTTATTATAGTTGCGGCATGTGCGGTGCATGTACTCTCATGAAGTGACAAGTAAATGTAGGATGACATAGGTCTTTGTGTGAAAGTGTTTAATACCCAAGACACCACAAGACCGCCAACCCCACAAAGAGCCCCGACAAAGCCACATTGCCAAAAGTGAAAATCACCCTTGTGAGTGCCCACGTTGCATGGCCCAAAGCATGATCTTAACCACTTTCTCTTTCTGGGTTACACTCTACACCGGACACTCATGGCAACCGTTACCCCAGTTGTACCAATATCGCACGTTTCAAAGAGGGTTGCAATATCTCAAGTGTATCTCCCTATCTCAACAACTGCTTCTCTAACAACGAGGCTAGGACACAATCATCACTGTAATATCCATTTCCTGAGTCTTCAAAGCTTGATGCTTCCCAATCCATTGAAAGGCTGATAGCCTCAAAATATTGCAATGGTTGTACTCAGGCAAGTCCAAAAAAAAAAAGGGAAAAGAAAGAAAGAAAGAAAGAAAAAAGAACAAGAAAAAGAAATGAAAAAGAAAAGAAAAGAAAAGAAAAGAACTAAAAGATAAGAAGCACCTACAATCACAACACAACACCTAGGGGTCCTCAAATTAGGTACGTCTAGTGACCTTGGTCGGTTGGCTCCGTCCCTAGTCCCCTAGCCCTATAGCATCACCCATAATTGTTCAAGGCACATCAAGGGCAGGACATACCTAGGGAGCTTGTCTCGCCTATGGTTAGACCTGTCACCTTGACCCATTCGCACGATTCCCTCTTGCACTTTGCCTTACTACCATTGCAATCAATCGTGGTAAGCACCGCACGAATGGCCATGAAAAGTACACTGTCCTCATCACGCAGGTCTAATAGCTACCAGCTATTGAAAGTACAGTATCCCTGTGTTCAATTATGCTACGTCGTGTAGTCACAATGCAAATGATGTCTCATACATCTTCATATGTACTCCTTCTCAACATGGACAACTTTGCTTCATCCACACATTGTTATGAGACAATAGCTTGTGGTCTTCTAACTACATAATATCTAAAGTATGCACAAGTACTCACATATAATATCTACACCGAAATATATACATAGTTTGGGTCCTCAAGTGCAAGACAATACTCTCAGCTTGCTTAGAGTTCAACCTGTCTCCCAAACTAATTGAACTATGTCTTGTGCACGATAGAGAAGACTAGCACTACCCCTAGGGAGAGACCACCTATGAGAGATTTTTAATTGTAGGTATTGAAGACTCCAACGAAAGTGTCAATTCGCTCTTCATCGACATCCAACTCTACATTCTTGTCCTTTATCATCTTGCAAGCCCGCCAATAATCGTCATGTGCAGAATCCCCAACAAATCAACACTTGTGCTGGCCATCAGTGCAATCCCCAACAAAGAACAACCCTACAACCAAGTCCAACAACCCTTCCACCAGCCACCTAGGCCACCAACGTGCCCCCAAGGATCTTCCTCCACACCACCACCAACACTCCTTTATGGCAACTATCGATGTCCCTTCTATCGACGTCTTCAGTGCATGCCAAAGCCTGCTACCTACGATGGTGAGTGCCATGGGACTCGCACTCATTTAGGAGGGGGGTAATGTTAACCCTCAAATGAACAAAGGTGAAAAATCCGGAAAAGCTAAAGTAGAAGACAAGGCCAAGGCAAAAGTGAAACGGAAGACGAAGGCGCATAAAGAAAAATTTGGAAACGCAAGAAGTGCAAAAAAGTCCTAAATAAAGGAAAAAGGTGGACAAGGAAAGGCGCAAGTCAATACTTTTGTAAAAAAGCGCAAGGGCACCATGATTTATTTTAAGAGTGCCCGGGTGCAATTTGTAAAGGTAGATGGGCAGTAGGAAGTGTTGGGGTAAAGGCGCCTCCTCCGTGCCGCCCCGTGTATTACTACACTGACAGTACCCACCACTGCACACTGCAGGTGGTGGGCGCCCGTCACGTCACTTTATTCTTTACATTCATTTTAGTGACTAGTAAATAAAGGAAGGCCCGGTCACACATTGTGACTGTTGGAGTTCCCATTTCTTGTCTCTCTCTTTCTTGCTCTTGCTCTCCCGCCATAGCTCGCGTGCAAGCTTTGATCCTTCTCACCTTTCAATTGGTATCAGAGCTTGGCATTCTCTTGCTCGACCTCGACTCGGTGCTTCCCGACCTTCGCATCGACTCACTTCACGCATTGGGTCTCCATCCCAGCAGCCATAGCCGACCTCTCGAGCTCCCGACTCTCCCCGGCTTCCCGAGCTCCATCCCGGCCTTCTTGAGCTTCATCAGGGCCTTGCCCTTGAGGTATTGCTTCAGCATTTGCAGGCATTTGAGTGTATTCTTAGTTTGAAACAGGGCAGGAACAAAGGGCAGCCACTCTTCTTGAGCTCCATAGCTCATATCTTCCCTCCCCTTTGCATTGGGCCTTCATGGCTTGGTCTATGCCTACCTTGGGCCATCATTGAGCCCCCCCCAATCATCCTAACTCCACGTGATTGGCAGCAGCACTCCAGGCCTCAACACGCTGAATATGGCACCCATTTTCAGACTTTGACCTCCACGTTTTACAACTGAATGCTTTGTTGCTCATGGAGCACTCATCACTAGCCTATTTGGAGGGCATTTGAGCCATTTTTGGATGTCATTTTGATGCTTTGCCTTGACATTGAGGTTGGGAGCTGATCATTCTCAGTTTTGAAACTGTCATTTACTGCATAACAGTGCTGGAAACAGGGCAGCACCCCTGACACTGACATTTGTTGCTTATGTCTCATTCCATTGGAGCTATTTGATGCCCGTATGCGGTCTACTTCCTACCCCGATGTATTGGGGATGTATGCATTTGGTTTGACCATGATTTTGGCTTGAATTCAGGGCTGAAATCTACTGTTTAGAACTGTAAATACATGCTGGAATAACAGTGGGCTGAAGGTACTTTACATGCTTTGGCACTTACCTACCGATACTGGATGTATGCTTTGAGCTTTGGCATGATGTCTCTGACATTTGGGGACGACTTGGAGCGATTTTGGCTTGAATACAGGGTTGAAATCTACTGTTTAGAATAGTAAATACATACTGGAATAACAGTGGGCTGAAGGTACTTTACATGCTTTGGCACTTACCTACCGATACCGGATGTATGCCTTGAGCTTTGGCATGATGTCTCTGACATTTGGGGACGACTTGGAGCATATGTATGAGATTATGGGATGCTTTTGAGCTTCGCATTAGCTCCGTCTTCACTGGCATTTGGACCGACTTGGCATGCTCGTGGACTACCTATGCCTCATGTCTCTGCTTGACAGTTGGGCTTTTGCATTACATGCTTTGGTTCGTGACATATGCTATTTGGTTCGTGTATGCCATACCGACATTTGGAGCTTGGATTTGGATGTATTTAAGTATTCCCGGCTTACTTGATCACTGATCTTGGTTGCTATTTGGATGTCATTGAGTTGACCGAGAGCTTATTTGGGCTTATGTATTGCTTCATGGTTAATACGACTGGTGCTTCATGTATGTCATGCTCTCTTGGATGCGCTTGATGCATTGATAGGGTCCCTTATCACTGGTGCTTTCTCTTGGGTTATTTGAGCTTCTGAGCTCGCTTTGTATGCCTTTTGTGCCAGTGGGAGCATTTTACATGCTTGCTTGACCTTTGACAGTTGCATGCTATTGGAGCACTTACATGTATTTGGAGCAGTTTATGTCTTCAGCAGCTACATACGCATTGAGACTTTGGGATCATACTCCGATCTTTATGGATATGCATTGATGTACTCTTGGTTCACAGGATGCTTATGAGCTGAGTCTCATATTTGGATCTTTCTCTTTGAGCAGACACCTATTTGTGTCAGGTTTTGGCAGTTACAGGAACACTTTGCCTAGAGTGTCTGGGGGTGTGCCTTTCACTGGCAGATGTTATTTTGACATGCTTCGGTGTTGAGCTCATGTTCTTTTCACTATCATTGGCCTTGCTTATGTCTGTTTCATGCCGACTTTGGACCTAGCATTGTTTGCTTGACATTGGATCCTATTTTGGGACAGTTTGCTCTCTAGATTGCATACCTGCAATTTATTACAACAAGCAGTTATTGGTGGATTGAGGTGTACTTTTCATGCTGAAATATCCTGATTTGGTGTACCGCACCTAGTACTAAGTGGGCAGCAACTTTTGGCACACTTTGCTCGCCCTTTGGACCCCGTTTTAGTCATTTTTGGGCAGTTTCTGCAGTAAAACATCAAGCAGTTTTGGACTGTTTGGGCATTTCCAGCCTGCATAATGGCGTCATCTTCGCATGATAGTGCCATCTTTAACATTACAAAGTTGGATGGTACCAACTACTCTTATTGGAAGAGTCAAATTTGGCAGGTCTTGGTGCAGAAATCTCAGATTAAGCCACTTCGATTGAGTGGGGAGCAGCCTGAAATTATGGACAATGATGACTGGCTTGAACTTGATGAGCTATGCAAGTCCACGATTGTATTGTCTCTCACTGAACAGGTACATTATAATTTATTTGAGGAAGCACAGAGTGCATGGGATCTATGGAATAAGATCAAGAATCTTTATGATAAGAAAAGTCCGGTGAGTCAGATGTACTGGTTGAAGCAGCTTATGGATTTGCGCATGAAGGATAATGCGACTATGTCTGCTCACTTAAGCCAGTTCCATGCTATACTGAAGAACCTGACTTCGCAGGATATCACCTTTGGAGAGGAAGTAACTCCTCTTTTCTTGCTTGGGACTCTGAATGAGTCATGGGATGTATTCCGCACTGCTCTTTGTGCCTCTAATGCTACTCTAAAATTGGCAGATGTTGAGAGTGCTCTTCTTCAGGAAGAGGTGAATCGCAAAAACTTGGATGCCTCTTGTGGTAGTCATGCTTTGACAGTTAGAGGCAGGAATGACAGGAATGATCGTGGTAATAACCGTGGCCGTGACTCGCAGAAGGGTCGGTCTAAATCTCGTGGCAAGTCGCGTAGTAAGTCGCGTGGGCGCAATGCAAATGTCACTTGTCATCATTGTGGGAAAAAGGGCCATATTAGACCACAGTGTCATGAGTTGCGCAATGAGAAGCGCAAGGATAAGGGGAAAGATAAAGTGCAGGACAAGTCCTCTGATCGCAACATAGTACCTGCGAAGTCCATCGTCAAGATTGAGGAAATTAATGTCACGCAGACTGAGGAGTCCGATGGTGGTGATGAGTTTATACTTGCAGCTAGTTCTTCTGATGCTTCACACTTGACTAAGACATCTAGTATGTATGCACAGTGCTGGTTATTGGATTTCGGAGCATCCTTCCATGTGATGCCTTACCGTGAGTGGTTCCACTCTTACCGCACTATATTTGGTTCAGTCAAACTTGGAGACGACAGGTCTCTTGACATTGTGGGCATGGGTGATATTCAGTTGCAGTTTTCCACTGACAGTTCATTTTTGCTTAGGGATGTATGTCATGTACCTGCGCTTACGTGCAGTCTTATGTCTGCAGGACAGCTGGATGATGCAGGATTTCATGTATGTTTTGGGGATTCTGCCTAGAAGATTACTCGTGGCAAACTTGTGCTTGCTAGAGGCGCCAAGGCTGGCAGCCTCTATCCTCTTGTTGTATTTGGGTCCTCAGTTGACCATGTTTTGGCAGTGGGTTCTATCCCACATGTATCACTTTGGCATGCTCGTTTAGGGCATATGTCTTTGAAGGGAATGAAAATGTTATCTGTTTTGCAGTATCTTCTGCCTTTGGATTATGCATGTTTTGACTCGTGTGATCATTGTCTTTATAGTAAGCAGAATAGGTCTACGCATAAGAAATCGGGTAGGCCATGCATGAGTGAGCCCTTGGCATTGGTGCATTCCGATGTTTGTGGGCCTATGCCTTGCATGTCTATGGGTGGCGCGAAGTACTTTGTTACCTTCATTGATGATTTTTCTAGGAAAGTGTGGGCTTATCCCATAAAGCAAAAGTCCGATGTCTTGGCAGTCTTTCAGCGTTGGCTTGCTCTTGTTGAGAACCAGACTGGGTATAGGCTGAAATGCCTTAGGACTGACAATGGGGGAGAATATGTCTCGCATGCTTTTGAGCAGTTTTGTGATGACAGGGGTATTAAGCGTCAGTTGACCGCCCCTTACACCCCACCCTAGAATGGTTTGCTGAGCGCATGAATAGGACTATTCAGGAGCGTGTGCACTCTATGCTTAGCCATGCAGGCCTACCCCAGAGTTTTTGGGCTGAGGCAGTTAGTACGGCAATGCATGTCATGAACCGATCGCCTTCCAGTGGATTGGATTTCCAGGTTGCAGAGGAAGTTTGGGCTGGTAAGCCACCCTCTTATGCGCATCTCCGTGTCTTTGGATGTGAGGCATTCTGCCATGTGCCCAAGGACAAGAGGAGTAAATTGGATCCAAAGAGCATTAAATGCATATTCCTTGGCTATGGTGAGTCAGGAGAGATGGGCTATCGTCTATGGGATCCGCAGGCGCGGAAAATAGTACGCAGCCATGATGTCGTCTTCCATGAAGACAAGATGCACAGGCAGCTTGAGAAGGTGGCTGAGATCTGCAGAGTGATCTTTCAGGAGGAGCCTAGAGCTCCAGCACAGCCAGTAGTACAGCCTGCAGCAGTTCCTCCACAGGGCCAGGGTGTTGGACAGGCAGTTAGACAGGTAGCAGAGCCTACGGTGAGACGGTCTGCTAGAGACAGACGTCCACCTGACAGATTTCAGCCCTCTATGCATTACGTTTTGGTTACAGATGCAGGAGAGCCTTTCACTTATGATGAGGCTATGCGCAGGGGTGACAGTCACTCCTGGGAGAGGGCTATGCAGTCAGAGATAGACTCCTTGTATAAGAATGAGACTTGGGATTCGGTTGACTTGCCTAAGGGCAAGAAGGCTTTGCCATGCAAGTGGGTGTACAAGCTGAAAAGTACCCCTGGACACCCCAAGCCGGCATACAAGGCTAGATTGGTAGCAAAGGGTTTTAAGCAGGAACATGGTGTGGACTTTGATGAGGTCTTCTCTCCTGTGGTTAAGATGACCACCCTGCGCTTAGTCTTGGCTTTGGTTGCACATCTTAACTTAGATCTATATCAGATGGATGTCAAGACGGCTTTTCTACATGGGGACTTGCATGATGAGATCTATATGGATCAGCCTAAGGGCTTTGCAGAACCTAGCAGGGAGCACCTAGTGTGCAAGTTGAAGAAGAGCTTGTATGGCTTGAAGTAGGCACCTAGGGAATGGTATCATAAGTTTGATGCCTTTATGCAGTCACACGGCTACAGCAAGAGTGCTATGGATCCGTGTCTTTACACAAAGAAAGCCCGTGATGGCAGTTTGCTTATCTTGGTACTCTATGTTGATGATATGCTGATAGCAGGGAAAGCTCATGATGAGCTAGATGCTCTTAAATCTCAGCTGAAGAAGAGCTTTGAGATGAAGGATTTGGGACATGCCTCACATATACTTGGGATGCGCATTAAGCGCGATAGGCATCAGGGGCTTTTGTATCTCTCACAGCGGGAGTACATTCATAAAGTCCTTGAGCACTTTCGCATGCAGGACGTAAAGCCTATTGGCTGTCCATTACCTTCTTATGTGAAGGTATCATAGGTCAATTGTCCGTAGAGAGATGAGTAGAGGGCTGAGATGGCCAAGTTCCCTTATGCTTAAGCCGTGGGCAGTTCACTTCATACGTGGTGTTGTGGAGGACAAGTCTGTTGACCTTGTCAAGATCTCCACTGACGAGAATCCTGCAGATCTGCTCACAAAAAGCCTCACTACTGAGCGCTTTGCCTTTCTCAGGAGATTGATAGGCATTGGATGAGATGTTGCCTTTCCTCATCCTTTGTACCTATGTACAGTTGTACTGTCTATTTCTTTTCTTTTCTCTCTCACTGGGGCAGATTCGCCTTTAAGTGGGAGGTTGTTGGGGTAAAGGCGCCTCCGTCATGCCGCCCCGTGTATTACTACACTAACAGTACCCACCACTGCACACTGCAGGTGGCGGGCGCCCGTCACGTCACTTTATTCTTTACATTCATTTTAGTGACTAGTAAATAAAGGAAGGCCCGGTCACACATTGTGACTGTTGGAGTTCCCATTTCTTGTCTCTCTCTTTCTTGCTCTTGCTCTCCCGCCATAGCTCGCGTGCAAGCTTCGATCCTTCTCACCTTTCAGGAAGGAAGCTAGGAAGACAGGAGGATAATGGGAAAAAGGGCCTAGCGGCCAGCCATGTAAAAAACGGGATAAGGGGATGATCACCCAAAAGGGATTTAGGGTTTTGTATATAAAGTTGAAAAGTGAATGAGAAGCTCATTCTTGTGTGTGGCCAAAAGTGGGTCTTCTCTTCTTCTTCTTCTTCTTGCTTGCTTGAGCTTGTGCTTGAGAGAGGGAGTGTGAGAGTGTGAGGGTGAGGAACTGAGGAGGAGAAGCTCTCCATCTTCTCCTCTCTTCTTCTCTTCTCTTTTCTTGTCTTGCTCGTGGCTATGGAGCTTAGAGCGTGGAGCTTGAGGATGAAGCTTGCTTGAAGCTTGCACTTGGATCATGGAGCTACCGGAGTGCGGGGGGGAGAGGAGGTAACTTGATCGGCATGGAGGTAAGATCACTACACCCGTAGATATGAATGGCGCGTCGGCTATGTGAGAGGTAGCCATTAGTGCTCGGCTTGGAATGCTTGAAACAATAAGCGGTCCGTGGGTCTTGGTGGTTGAGCAAAAGCTCCCACAACTATGATAGATACTCATCCTGACATAGCATTTTTAGTGGGATTTGTGACATGCTATATGGTTACACCTAGCAAGTGGTATTGAGATGCCATGAAGGATATCATGAGGTATCTTAAATGTACATCAAATACATATATATGTTATGGTGGAAAGGATAAAGGAGTCATGAGGTACATTGACTCTAATTATGTAGGATATGCAAATAGTAGGAAATCCACCTCTGGCTATGTCTTTAGCTTTGCTGGAGTTGTTGTTTCTTGGATGTCCAAGGTGTAGAAATGCACGGCCCTATCTACTATAGAGGTAGAGTATGTTGCAATCATTGAGGCTTGCAAGGAGGCTCTATGGTTAGTGTTAGGGGCACAAATCCTTAGGACTCAAATTCCATTAGTGACCTTCGTTTCTTACTTTCATATATGGATATACTGGTTTGAGATTAGCCTATGGAATTGTGTCTTCAAATGTCATGGGAAAGAATACCTGTATGCTAGGCACTGATTCTGTTATGTAGGTGTGGGTATCCCTGATATTAGGTGGTATGTATTCTAATATATAGGGATGGAAAGTGCCATGCTTTTATGGTTTCTGCTGGTTGTTTTCACTATTTAAGTCATGTTCTTCAAACATATAAATCTTTGTTTCTATATTACGAGATCATAAAAGGTTTTCAGTTTGTGAATGTTGAGGTGTGGACAGAGAATGTGTTGGTGTTTTACGTTCTTTATTCTATGTATTCCTTACATTCTTTTGCTAAGCATGCCTTAAACACTTTGGCGATCATGCTAGTTTCATGGGAAAACTTCTCTGATTTAGGCTTTAGGTCGGGGAAGAAGGAAAGGGATATGGTTTGCTAATGAAGCAAGAAATTGTGAGGGTTAGCCGGTGAATGAGGAAAGTATTGGCACTTATGTAATTGTTGATTAGAGACAACCAATCTTTTCCAAGAAGATGTATCACATCATCTTTGCATAATACACATCTTGTAGTCACATTGTTTGAAGGAGGACATTTTGAAATTCTTATTCTCAAAGAATTCGTTTAAAAGTTTTTAATGTTGGGGATTCAAGGCCGATCGTTCACATTTCATGTTTCAATTTGCAGATTCTTGCTTCTAATTTAGGTTGAAACTTTCAGATCTTTTATCATTGTGAAAGTTGCAAGATGATGCCATCATATCAAGATTTTAGGATGGCATATTCATAAAGAAAGGCGGTCATCAAGTTTAAAGACAAGAAATATCTGATCTGCAATTTAAGGATAGCGTATTGATGTGAACAATTATGTTGTGTAATATATGTTCATATGTCATTCTTGTAAATCAAGTGCTACTTGTGGCTGATCTCAATTCAAGAAATAAAGGGGTTCTAATATTTAGGATAGTGTGTTTTCTTGATTAAGGCGCAGATCTTGGGAAATTAGGGAGGCCCTAGCAAGACAGCAACAATAGGTTGTAGGGTTGAATGATAGGAGTGGATTAGAAGGCTTGGGCAGGGTAGATGAGGAGTAGTTTATTGATGTAGAGCAGACTTCTGCGGAAGGGGGTACCTCTATAAGTAACTCAACAACATATCATTCCCCTGCAACTTCAATAGACTCTCCAAATCTATCAGATGATGAGGCACTATTACCTCTTGAATAGTAGGAGACCCCTCCTAGATAGACATTTGGGAGGCTATAACATATAGTGCTCTGAAGAACAATTTTGTTGAGGAATGCTAGAATTTCAGCTCAGAGGGTGCTAAATTTTAATCCTTTACCACCTCAAAGGAGGCTTAAGAAGCAAATCATAATGAATCCGAATCTATTAGTTAATCCAAAGGTTCGAGCATCTAAATTTTTAGGCAAAAGGAAGGAGGACCCTGACTACCATGTGGCACAATTTGAGACAAGGTGGACAGCTAGTGGATTTAACTAGATGTATGGGGATCATGTTAAAAAACAACAGTTTGTTGCTACCTTTTGGGGAAAGGCCATGGATTGGTTTGCCAGTTATGGTATGGCAGTCTTCAATTCATATGATGCTTTAAAAACAACATTCTTGGGCAGGTTCCGTAAAGACAAGACTCAGGGAGATATTCTTAGGAAGATTAAGAAGATCAAACAAAAGACTATATTGGTGGAGGACTATGCCCAAAAGTTTAAGAATATGTTGAACGGGCTGGATGCTGATGATACACCTTCAGCGGAAATGTAGATCACTTATTTTATGAAGGGCCCAAGGGGTAAGATTAGGAACCCCATTGCCAATGTGGAGATGGGTCAAAATGATACTTTGGATACATTGATTAGGGCCGCAATGAGAGTGGAAAGGAGACTTCGTACTACCAAATCTAAGACTAGTGAGGATGAGGATTCTTTAGATTTAGATTTTGATGATGACTCAGGTTCAGATTCAGATACAGATACTGCTGATGAGGATAGCAATGACAGTTCAGATTCAGATGATAATTCTAGTGACTCTGATGATGAAGAGTTTAGTAGGAAAGAGCATAAGTTGAAATCAGGATCATCCAAGACTAAGAAGAAAAAAGTAAAGGATAAAGATAAGAAGAAGTCAGAGGACAGCAAGTTGGATAAGATGATTAAATAGAAGTTGAAAGGATAAAGATAAGAAGAAGTCACATGATAGTAGGTTGGATAAGATGATTAAACAGAAGTTGAAAGATTTGGGTCTTTTTGAAAATAAGAAGAAGGACAAAAATTGTGAGATTAGTCAAGATGAGAAAAGGCAAGTTCTTGATGGTGCAAGAACTGTTGGTTGTAGGAATATTCAGTAAGGGCATGTTCAAGAAGGGGTAAAGGAGGTGTTAGGTAACATTAATGCTACAAGTATGCATGTTCATAGTGATTGTTCAAATTGTATTGAAGTAGAGGAATGTCAAGAGGAACCAATGGTCTTAGTAGTAACTAGAAGCCAGGCAAGTGTGAAGCCTAGCAAGAGAAGACAAGGAAAAAGACAACCAAGCAAGTTAGAAAGTTGCAAAAACTTGCTGAAAATTTTGAATCTGATTAAGTTGATGATGTGGGGGATTTAGGTGTGCTGAAACTTGAACTACAGGAGCAATTTCCTGAATGTCAGGAGTATGTTCCTAAACAGTAGAATCAGTTTTCCAATGGTCAATAACAAATTTCTGATAGCACAGTGTTGGAAAATTATAGCAAGGAGGTTCAAAAGAGTTATTTTAAGCTTTAGTAAAGTGTTCCTTGCATTTAACCTTGGAGCAAATTTTGGACTTGATACCATGATTTAAATAGAAGTTGCTTATGAAGATTAGGCAAAAGTAACACAAAGTCCTTGAAAGTACAATAGTTCAAGATTAGGCAGTTCTTGACTGTCAGGCAGTTATACCAACTCAACAAGAAGTTGCGGATTACAAAGTTTCTACTATTCAAGTTGAGTATGTAGTAAGAAAACATGATGATGTCCTATTGGATGGAGGTTCAGAAGTTATTATACTCCTTGAGCATACATAGTTCTCAACCAAGCAAGACGAGTTATTGCCAACTCCATTTTAGGTTAAGATGGCAGATCAGAGAAGGTTACAGCCCTTGGGTATTTAACAGAATCAATAAATTCGAGTGGCTTCAGGGTGAGTTTTGTTGTGTTGAGAATATCAGATATTGGAGACTCTTATACAATGCTTTTGGGGAGACCGTGGTTCAAATTGGCTAACTCAAGTAGGTTTGGGGAAATGATTATGTGTGTATCCCAAGAGAATGTAAGGAAATTAGGTTATCCACAATTAATAAGGTTATGTTGAAGAGCTCCTCTAGACCTGTTGTAGCTCAAACTATTAATCTTGCAGATGAAGTAGAAGATGATGAGGAGGAATTACTTCTTCAAGAAAATCCTTATGTAGTTCCAATGTTTGAAATAGATGTGGATGGTATCATACAAGAGTATCAAGAGCAGCCTAATGTGGCTAGAAATGCACTTTTGGAGCAGCAAACTATTCAAACTGCAATCCAAAACCAATTAGGGCAGAATTCAGAAGGTCTTTCTCGAGATCAAGAGCATCGTAAATTTCAGGATAGATTTGGGAATGAGCAGAATAAATTAATTTAGGACCAAAGTACTACTCATCCTAAATTTCAGTAGCAACAAGGACTTGAAAAATAGAAAACTATTATGGACAATTTTATGGACAGTTCTGGTGTACTAGAAGGCAGAAAGTTATTGTTTAGGCTGAATTAAAATATGAGCATACAATGAGAAGATCGGCAAGAGTAGTTGAAGATGAGGTTTAGGAGGTTAACTTGAATAGTGAAGGGAAGCCTAAACCCATCAAGGTCAGTATTTTTGTTGAAGACAATTTCAAGCAAGATTTGATTAAGTTGTGTAAAGAGTTCCAATATATTTTTTGCTTGGGATTATACAGATATGAAAGGATTTCACCCAACTGTGTGTAAGCATAGGGTAAATTTGAAGAAAGATGCTAAGCCTATTGTTTAGAAGAGGTATAGAATGAATCCTAACTATGCCAAACAGGTCAAGAAGAAATTGACAAGCTTTTGAGAGCTGGGTTTATCAAACCAGTTAATGAGGTTACTTGGTTATCCCCCATTGTTGTGGTGCCAAAGAAGAATGGGAAGATCAGAGTTTGTGTGGATGATAGGAAATTAAATGCAGCTACTATTACTAATCTCTTCCCAATTCCATTAACTGATTCTCTCCTAGATGATGTCGCAGGCCATGAGATGTACATTATTTTGGATGGGTTTTCAAGTTATAATCAAATCAGGATGCATCCAAAAGATATGGATAAGATAGCTTTTATCACAGAGTGGGGAGCTTATGTTAGTACAGTTATGAATTTTGGGTTGAAAAATGGACTGCTTGAGTTTCAGGGAGCTGCTCATCATAAAACATTTGAACCATACTTAACAACTTTTATGAGAGAATTCATTGATGATTTTTGTGTTTTCGACAACAAACGAGAACATTTAAAGCACCTTAGATTATGCTTTTAGAGATGCAGAATGTTTGGCATATCATTAAATCCTTTTAAATCAGTGTTTGCAGCCAAAAGGGGTGTGCTGTTAGGTCATATCCTGTCTAAAGAGGGTACAAGTATAGATCCCAGAAAGATTGTAGTTGTTTAGAAGGCTAAGGCCCCAAGTAATGTACAGGAAATTATGCGGTTTGTGGGGCAAGTTAAGTGGCATCATAGGTATTTGAGGTATCTGTCACATATTTGCTCTCCTCTTACAACTCTCACAAAGAAAGGGATGCAGTTTGTGTGGAGGGAAGATCAGGAGAGAGCCTTCAACGTTTTGAAAAAGATGTTAGTTGTGGCTCCAATCTTACAACCTCCAACATGGGAATTGCCTTTCCATGTTTTTGTTGATGCATTTGATTTGGTGGTGGGAGCTATTCTTATGCAGGACAAAGTGCTTGGCTGGTATAGACCAATTTATTATGTAAGCAAAAGATTGAGTGCTGCTCAAAAGAACTATTTTGTTAATGAAAGAGAAGCACTTGGAATGGTCTTCTTGGTGTAGAAATTTAGACATTATTTATTGGGAAATCAATTTGTTTTCCATGTGGATTATCAGGCACTATTGTTTTTTATTAATAAGCCTCCATTAACAGGTAGATTGGCAAGATGGACGTTACTATTGCAAGAGTTTGATTTTAAGGTTATTCACACTCTCAGGAAAGAGCATGCTATTGTTGATTACTTGAGTAGATTGCAAACTGATGAGAACGAAGTAGGGATTCATGATCAACTACCTGATTCTGAACTTTTTGAGGTTCAGGTGTTTGACCTTGATTCATATTATGACCAGATGCTGCATTTCGTGAAGTCAGGAGTTATGCCTGCACACCTTTCAGCCGATTAGAGAAGGTTAGCATTGAAGAATAGATCATTTCAGGTGATTTTGAATGCACTGTATAGAAGGGGAGTTGATAATGTGCTGTGAAAGTGTGTTCCTGAATTTGATCAACCAACAATTTTGCATGAACCCCATTCCGAACTATCAAGAGGTCATTTCTCAAGAGAGATAACATGCAAGAAAATATTGCATGTAGGTTTATGCTGGCCTACTGTGTTGAGAGATGCTCATCAATATGCTAAAGAGTGTTTGCAATGACTCAAGGAAGGTCAACCTCTTGGCAGGGACAGGATGCAAGATCATCGTGTATTACCACTTGAGCCATTCCAAAAATGAGGGATTGATTGTGTCGGGCCCATCAAGCCCGCAACCAAAAGGATAGGTAATAGATATATTTTAGTTTGCACAGACTATGCTGCAAAGTGGGTGGAAGCTCAGGCATTAAAGGATAATAAAGCAGTTAGTGTGGCTAAATTTTTATATTCTAACATTATGACTAGATTTATTTGTCCTATTGAGCTGATTAGTGATTGTGTGGAAAGCATTTTTTGAATCAAGTTATTAAAGAACTCACTATCAGGCATATGATTTTGCACAAGAAATCTACTCGTATAATCCTCAAGCTAATGATCAAGCTGAAAGTTCCAATAAGATTTTACTTCGCATCTTGAAGAAAATTGTTGAAGATAACAAGGAGGATTGGGATGTTAAACTTGATTCAGCTCTATGGGCATTTAGGATTTCATATAAGGTTACAACAAGGCTTACACCTTTCAGGCTTGTGTATGGGTTGGAGGCTGTGGTGCCCATGGAATATGTGGTACCAAGCCTAAGAATAACAGTCACACATAAATTGGATCCTTAGGAATCAGTGTCCCACAGATTAGGACAACTCTTGAAGTTAGAGGAGGATAGAGTTCTTGCTACCTACATTTTAGGTATTACCCAGCAGCAAAGGCAAACTTGGGTGAATATACATATCAAATTTTTTAGGAAGGTTATTGGGTTGTGGTGTATAATTCTCGACTCGGTAAGTTTCCGGGTAAAATGAAACTCCGTTATCCAGGCCCATTTGTAATCTTTAAGGATGTTGGGCAGGGCACATTTTTGCTTAAAGATTTGCAAGGCAAGGTGTTGCAGTCTGCAGTCAATGGATTTAGACTCAAAAGATTAGTGCAACCTTATTATGCAGAGGTTAATTTGATTTTACCATGGTTTGTTCACTCAATTGTGACGTGCAGTGATTGTATGGAGTGGTCTTAGTTGTGTCATATTGATATGACAACTAGCATGACAACTCATAGAAGACTTGGACTTTAGTGTCGAGATGGAGAAGAAGAGTTCTTTTTTTGTTGCTTCTTATTTTTCTCCATCTTTATCTTCTGTGTGTCAACCTACATTGGTAGCCATGACACATACTTAGCATACATCCACCAAAGCATTGTGTAGGAAGAATAGGGCTCGTGTGGAGGATGATGACAACATTGAGTATGATCCACATGAGGAGGAACACTCGGGGTAGCTAGAAGTGGCATCAACACTGAGGCCTTCACCTAAGGTACTTGGTTCGAGTGCTTCGTCTACACCTTTTGTAGATTCCACTCTGGTATTGGATATTGAGCATGCACCTACAAAGGCATGGCTGGAAAGAATCAATTTGTATCAATTTTCATGTCTTCCTTGGCAATCATGGGCCGCCAATATACATGCATCGGTACAGCTGGATATCTTGAGACAATCTCAGGGTAAAATTGTAGGTTGCCTTAAGCTTACTACAAGAGTGGTAAGCCATGTTTTTGCATTACCAACAATGAATGTAAATCCGACATTGTGGAGATGCTTTGATGACCAAATGCATGAAGCATTCGTAGATGTTACGGGTCCACGTAAGGTTTATGTTATGAAGCGTATTGATGCTGATCGAAGAATGCATCTTCGGTGGTTTATGGAGAAGTTCATGTTGTTCATTAAGATGGATTCCATAGCTTGAGAAACTTATGGTTTGATTTACTATGCTGAGAATGTGGGTATGGCGAATTGGGATGGGGTTTTGTATGACATGTTAATGACAGAGATCAAAGTGCTTAAGACTAAAAAGGTTTTTCACAAATCTCGAATGGGTTGCTTCTTGGTAGCCTTATATGAGTATGCTTTTAGGCAATATCTTGGTTATGGAGGATTTATTGACTTGGACACCTGATTCTATGTCTCGAGATGTAGGGCATGTTGATGAGGTGACAGAGGATACCAGTAATCGAAAAGATAGTGATAATGCAATTGATCTTTTTGGTGCAAATGAAGAGAGATTAACTATTTACAAAGACTTATTGCAAGTAGGTTATCAAGAGTCTTATGCAATATAGGTTGCTATGAATTTTGTGAAAGATTATGGGAAGTCAATGTATGATGGGAAGGTGGAGCATTTGGATGCAAACGTTAAGGTGGATGGGTTGAACTCTGTAGGTAATATGGGGTAAAGGAAGCAAAGGATTGGTAAGATCTGGCTCAGGGGTACGTCCAAGGTGGATGAGTAGCCACAACATGTTTCGGTGGATGTTCCTCTTGTTGTTATTAAGAAGGCTTTGCACAAAGACTTTGAGTATGTACATGTAGCTGATACTCCTTTGGCTTTGGGTGAGTTGGATACTGATATTTCTTCGGTTGCTAGTATGACTGATGTCATGAATATGATGCAGAAGATCATGGTTTATTTGAAACAGCATGAAAAGAGATCATTGGAGTATTGCAGCACAAGTTTTGAGTTTGTAGGATCAGTTAACTACTGAGAGGATGAGGGCTGAGGATTTGGCTTAACAATTGAGGCAGAAAGTAGCAAATTATGATGCTATGTTTGCTATGCATCATGAGCAAGCTTCAGCATTGCAACAACAACTAGAGCATAACAAAATTTCAGTGAATGTCTTTGAAAGATGGACTAAAGAATTGAAGCCGCAGTGTTTAGATAGTATGCATAATTTTATGGATATGTATGCATAGTTGCAGGTGGATTATAAACTATTAATGAGCAGGTTTGATCCTTTGATAAAGGTTGAGCAACAGATTCTTCAAAATTTGGATGTGGATGTGGATGGGCCTATAGTACTTAAGTATGAGTATGAAGAACTTCATGATGCTTTGCTTTTGGAAGTAAAACAATTATGGCAGAGGGTTGCTCAAACTTTGGACGCTTTGGTTTCTCGTCCATTTGCTATGTTTAAGGATGTGTTTAGGGTAGAGCAATCGGTTGATAGTCGTGGAAGTGAAGAATTGTATAAGAAGATATCTATCCTTGAGGGCAAATGTCATGATTTGGAGATAATATTGCAGGTGGCTATGGAAGCCAAGAGGAGCAGTAAGAATTATATTGCTACTTTGTTGTAGGAGAAACATTTTTATGCCAGTGATAGCTGTGATATTGTGCAGGAGGTAGTGCATGAAGTGCATGATGAGTTCTAAGAGATAGGAGGAGCTGTATTTGTTGGACATGATGGTTAGTCATCTAGAGTGTAGATGTCATCTTGTAGAGATATCATTGTCTATATTCTATTTCTTTCTACTTGCTCCTAGTTTCGTGCTATTCTTTCTTTTTTTGGATCTTTGTACTTTGTCTATCATTTTGATTGGCTTTAGAACTCCTTATGCAACTGCACCAAAGAGCTTTGAGTATCCTAGAGGGACTCTACTTACTTTCATATATGGATATAGTGGTTTGAGATTAGCCTATGTAATTGTGTCTTTACATGTCATGGGAAAGAATACTTGTATGCTAGGCGTTGATTCTGTTATGCAGGCATGGGAATTCCTGATATTAGGGGGTATGGATTCTAATATATAGGGATGGAAAACACCATGCTTTTATGGTTGCTATTGGTTGTTTTCATTGTTTAAGTCCTATTCTTCAAATGTATGAATCTTTGTTTCTGTATTACGAGATCATAAAAGGTTTTTAGTCATAAATGATGAAATGTGGACAGAGAATATGTTGGTGTTTTATGTTCTTTATTCTATGTATTCCTTGCATTCTTGCTGAGCATGCCTTAAACAGTTCGGACGGCTAGTTGCAAACCTTGGTATCATTCAAATTCTATGAGTTGTATTCAGTTGGCCGGTCTTTCATGCAAAGACAAAGCACATTGAGCTATGTTACCACTTTATCAGAGAGGTCATTGAGGACAAGTCCATTGAGCTTTTGTCAAGATCTTAACTCACCAAAATTCTACAGATTTGCACACTAAAAGACTCTTAGTGATGCATTTTTCCTTCCTTAGAAAGCTGATGGGCATGGATGAGATGATGTTTTTCCTTATCCTATTGTACTTTATATATATTTGTACTTCATTACTTTTTTTCTATTGTTCTCTCCTCACTAAGGGCACATTCACCTTTAAGTGGGAGGTTGTTAGGGTAAAGGAACCTATGCCTATGCCACCTATGTATTACTACATCGATAGTACCTACACACCTATACATTGTAGGTGGTGGGTGTCCATCACTGTCACTTTATAATGCCAAAATGTAGCATGGATATTTCTGTTACAGTCTAATGCAACATTAATCGATGTAATTAGTGGCTTTACAAGCATAGCTTGTCATTAATTTTGTACACACACACACACACACACACACACACACACACACACACACACACACACACACACACACACAAACAATGGTTAGTTTTGTGCTTTTCCCACTAAAACCTTCCTATATGTGGTTAGTTTTGTACTTTGCTTCATGGCATTAAAATCTTGCAGCCTTTGGCTAAAAATATCATTTGCAAACACCTTCCATCTTTATACAAGGTATTCTTTGCGGTATCCATGCACTCAAGTTTCATTAAACTCTTATTGTCATTAATCATAATGTAGATTCAAAGAATATCCTTCTTCTCTAGCTTGACACTTTATGCTAGATGTTGCAACATACTTTGCCTTGGTAGTAGATAAAATTGTTCATCTTTGCACCTTGGACATCTAAGAAACAACACCTCCAACAAAAGTGAAGACATATCTAGAGGTGGACTTCCTACTATATGCATGTCTTGCATAGTTGAAGTTGATATAACCCATGGTTGTAGTATCCTAGCCACCATAGCGAATACATATATGCAGAGTGCTTTTCATGTATCTCATGATACCCTTCCTAGAGTCTCAATGTCATTGGCCAAGTATAGCCATATAACGTGCCACAACTCCCATAGCAAATGTTATGTTAAGGCAAGTGGCTATCATATCATACATCAAAATATCCACTACAGATGCATGAGGGATCTTAGCCGACAATCGGCCTAGCTAACACATGGGAAGATAAAGGATAGCCAATATGCTTAACATCTTGTATATGAAATTGCTCAAGCACCTTTTGTGTGTATGGTTGCTATGACAAGTAAAGGAGCCCCTTAGAGTGATCATGCATGATGTACATATAGAGAATATGTGAGGCCTACGCCATGTCCTTTATCTCAAAGATTTTCTTGAGCTAAGTCTTCAAAGCATCCAACTCATCATAAGCTCTCCCAACAATCAACATATCATTGTTATAAAGTACTAATATAATAAGATTGCCATCATACGAGCCTTCTCTGAGTAAAGACATGAATCCATACCACTGCACAAGTATATCCCCATGAATATATGAAAGCATTGAACTTATGTTACCATTCCCTAGGTGCCTGCTTAAGGCCCTAAAGGCTACATGTACTTTGCAAATGTTATAAATGGTTAGAACCAAAAGTGATAAGAATAAGTGAGTGCCCAAAATAATGTCCATTTTTCATGGGGCAAGGACAAAGTATCCAAACAAAGTGAATATGCAAAGGGTAAAACACAACGAGGTTGGAAATGAGAGATGTATGCTTCTTATTCTCAATAGTAAGCTCCTTGGACAAGGCAGAGGGGAAGCCATCAAAGCTTATGGTAAAAGGACTTGAAGGAGGGTTTTAGGAGTGATCTCTGAAGTATCTTTGCTATCCATAACATGGCAGTATGAGCTTGAAACAAAGTTTGAATGCATCTATTGTTGATGGAATTAGACTCTTTAACATTAGAGAAGGTTCAACTATCATCAAAAGTCAAGTTAAGAGTGGATTTATGGGAAACAAGGAGTGTTTTCTTCTTACTATAATAAAACTATTATATAGGATTGAAGTGGTTTTAGATGCCCCATATTATATAAGCAGTGGTTTTGATGGATTCTGTCTCATATGCCTTCTACCTTACATGCTTCGATAACATCTATCTCTAGTAGACCATCTCAAAATAGGAATCTTAAAATAGGTTGTCTAATATCATGATCATGGGCCACTAATGTAGACTGTCTAGCTCGTTGTACGATAACAGGAAACTCCTCCTAAAAAATCACCCTTCGTATCTCAACTACATGCTAGGCTGCTTATACATCTTCTTCTCATAGAAAGCAATATCATGGTTGCGGGGATGACATTCCAAGCTTATAGGTCCCATAGGAAAGAGCCAATCTCACCTGCATCCCCATAATAAAGAAATATGTATTTCACTGATTTAGGATCCAACCCATTACATTTGACCTTGGATACATGACAAAAAGCCTCACGTCCAAAGACTATAAGATGCACATATGAGGGAGGTTTTCTAGACCATACCTCATTGCGATAACTTGACAACCAATCACAATATATAATGATTTGTTTATTAGTTGTATGAAAATAGTAATTACCACATTCCAAAAATACTATGATAAGTATGCCTAGCTAAGCATACTCTGGACTCTTTCCTAAATGGTCTTGTTCATTTACTTAACAATACCATTCTAGGATGGGATGTATGGGGCAATCAACTAACGCTTAATACCCCTCTCATCTTAAAACTACTCAAATGCTTTAGAAACATACTCACCTCCATTGGAAAGCCTTAGGCATTTTAGCTTATACCTAGACTGGTTCTCAACAAGAGCAAGCCAATACTAAAAGATAGATAACACATCTAATTTTTTCTTAATAGGATATGCCCATACCTTATCCGAATAATCATTAATGAACATAACAAAGTACTTTATGCCACCCAACAACTAATAGGGCATAGGACCATATACATTAGAATACACAAGAGGCAAAGGCTTACCCATGTGCGCAATGCCAAGTTTTCTTATCATAAGAATGGCATGTCTACCTACCATAAAGACAATGATCACAAGAATCAAAACATTTGTAATCAAGAGATGGAAGATTGCTGCAAATAAGTAAGCATTTTCATTACCCTTAAGAACATGTGCCGAAGGTGATGATGCCATAAATATACATGTGCTATGTCAACTACATCCAAAACATGGTCAAGGGATCTAGATACAAATAAAGGATAGAGGTTGCTAATCTTGGCACCTCGAGCAAAAAAACGATTCCCATAGGTAACCTTCCATGTAGAATCACCAAAAGATATACAATAACTTGCATCTTGTAGTCAAAGCTCATAAATTACTTATATTATAGAGAGTAAAGGGGATTCCTGAAGAAAACTATAGTTGTATATCCCCAATGCCAAGTCATTTTCTAGTCTCACAGAATTTGTCATGCTGCGATAGGATTGAAACCAATCTCTATGGCAAGATAACATGAAAAGAAGCTCCTGAATCAAGTAGTCAACATTGAGAATATGTATACAAAGCATCAGTCAACTAAAAAGCATTAATTTGTCATGGTATACTCATCATTTGACTCAGACTGCACTACATTTATCTCTTCAATCTTTACATTAGACTTATTAGGAACAATGCTACGATCAATAAATTTTTGTGAGTCTCTACCACATCGAAAATTATCACTCTTACCATCATATGTGCCCCTAATAGCGTTAACTCTCAGACATATAAGGTGGATAATCTGGAAAATCTAAAGCAGAAGACAAGGCCAAGGCAAAAGTCAAATGGAAAACAAAGGTGCGCCAATAAAAATTTGGAAACATAAAAAGTACAAAAAAGTCTTAAATTAAGGAGAGAGGCACACAAGAAAAAGCGCAAGTCAATACTTTTGTAAAAGAGCACGAGGCACACCATGATTTATTTTGTAAAAGAGAGCCCCGTGCAAATTGTAAATGGTTAGAGGCACGGGCTGAGGCCATGCCAATAGGGAAGAGGAGGAGAAGGGTTAGAGAAATGGGCCAAGCTTGGACCAAAAAGAGCATGACTGCCCAAAGGGAATTAGGGTTAGAGTTTTGTATAAAAGGTAAAAAGTGAATGAAGAAGCTTATTCTTGTGTGTAGCCAAAAGTAGCTCATCTCTTCTTCTTCTTCTTGCTTGCTTGAGCTTGTGCTTGAGAGAGGGAGTGTGAGAGTGTGAGTGTGTGACGATGAGGGACTGTGGTGGAGAAGCTCTCCATTTTCTCCTCTCTTCTTATCTTCTCTTCTCTTCTCTTGTCTTGCTCACGGCAATGGAGCTTGGAGCGTTGAGCTTGAGGATCGAGCTTGCTTGAGAATAAGCGATCCATTGCTTGAAATGCTTTTTGAAAGAATAAGCGATCCATGGGTCTTAGCAATTGAGCTTGAGCTCTCCCCTCTACATTTTGGTTCCGTTGTGCCGGGACCAATGGATTCAAGCCTTAAGTACTTTTGCTCTTCGAATAGAGCATTGAAGTAGGGTTTTCCCCGAACCGGTGCTTGAGCTAGATAGGTAGGAAGTGAGGGAGTTTGAAGAGGTATTCGATCTCCATAGCAAGTAAATTTTTGGTTTTTTGGATTTGGAAAGGTAGGTTGGAGTAGTTAGGTGTTTGTTTTGTGATTTTGGATACATTAGGATAGGAAAAAACAAAGGAAAAAAATGAAAACAAGCATTAGGGTTTCTGTTGTCATAACAAGGCAAGAGGGTTCGATTTGTTTGCCCATTTGTATTTTGGAGTTTATTTGCTATTCTAGGTATATACAATCCTTCATTAGGGTCTATTCTTACATTTTGGACGTTTTTGTGACCTCTCATAACCAAAATCATTAGAATCGAGTTGATTTTCATCATCCTAGAAGCTCGTTCGTAGGAATCAAACACTGTTACCAGAGTTTGATTTTCCCAGAATCAGACTCGGATGGTCGGATTTCTAGAATTAGACGGTCCGATTTTCGAAATTGGTTTTGGAGTTTATTTACTATTCCAGGTATATATACAATCCTTCATTAGGGTCTATTCTTACATTCTGGAAGTTTGAGTGACCCCTCATACCCAAAATCATTAGAATCGAATTGATTTTTGTCATCTTGGAAACTTGTCCGTAGGAATCAGACACTGTTACCAGAGTCCGATTTTCCCGGAATCGAACTCAGACAGTCTGATTCCTAGAATCAAACTTCCCCCCTTGTTACTGAGTAGACTGCCACGATTACTAGATATGTATGCCACACTCTAGTACAATCATGAGTTCTATAATTGGTTTTTATCCTCATGAAGTGACATAAATTCATAAATATGTACATAAATAAACAATTTGTTTTGTGACTATGTATAAATAATACCAAAAGAAGCAAAGCTAGCACACATACAAGCAATGATAATCAAGCACATGTGATATGCATCGAAGTCAATGCTATGGGATTCAGATAAGTGATGTCTCTTTGAGCTGCACCTGTTCATTATGATTGAAGCATATGACTTGCATGTACTCTCACGAGTTGCCAAGTGAATGCATGACGACAGATGTCTTTGTAAGAAAGCATTCAATGTCCAAGTAACCACAAGATCACCAACCCAACAAGAACCATTATGGAGAAAGCAACATAAATACCAAGAAACAAAGAGCTGTGATGGAAGCCCCATTGGAAGAGAAAATCACCCTTGCAAAAAGCTACAAAAAGCACACATTGCATTTGAGCATGGCCCAAAGCATAGTCATTGGCTACTCTCCCTTTCTTGGCCAAACTCTACATCTGGGTAGGAGCCACACTCTCAACAATAACAAACATTTCTTTATCAACTAGGATTCAATTCGCTAGATGCTCTGTCCCTTGTCTATGCATAGCTCACTCCAGTTGCTACCTCAATTGTTCTAATGTCTCACATGTTTCAAACAGGAACTTCAGATGGTAGGCCATCTTCCGTTCTCAGAAGAAGAGAACAATAGGTATCGATTGGCCACTAAAACACAAGTTTACAACCAGTTAAGGTACCACATCGTCAGCAATTTGAGAGAGCTAGTGAATAAGGAAGGCGTGATGAGACAAATAGTCAACCAATGTAATCTCCATAGATACATGGAGAAGGTTGAGCCAAAAATTGACCACGACAAATGCATAGAATTTCTAGGAACTTTTGATGAAAGAAGGAACATTAACACGGTGGCCATCAAGCACCCCACCATTTGCATGTAGGCTAAATTGGCCCACATCCTCCTCACGATCCAGAGATGTAATGCTCTCAAGAACAAAATAAGTGTACCATTTCTAGAGGGTCTTGTAGCCAATGCCTTAGATGAGGAAAATTGAAATGCCTACGTTCGGAAGACAATATAAGCATCGGCAGAGGTACTAGCCACAACACCAAGGGTGGCAAAAAATGAATCTCCGGCTACTATAGCGGAGTTCGAGAGGAAACAACCTACCTCCAAGCCTTCGGCAGGGTGGCAAAAAATTAATCTCTGGCTACTATAGCGAAGTTCGAGAGGAAACAACCTACCTCCAAGGCTTCGAATGTAGGCTTTGGAGGAGTGTTAACTGCGATCATTCAGGAAACTCTGGGGGGGGTGGAAAGAGAAGTAGTAGACAAGACCCTTGAGCCATCACCAATTCGAGAGAAGTATTGCTCTCTCACCCCATCAAGCTCAACCATCTCACTTTTAGCAATAGTAGGACAACATGGAGAGAGTTACTAATAAAAAGGAGAATGACCAACCATCTCAACAGCAAGAGAGCAAGAGGACAATCCGTAAGCAGCAAGGCTAAAAAATTGTCAAGTCAAGGGGAGAGGAAAATATCACACTCTTAAAATCCCCATAAGAAGAACTTGATCCACCTCCAAAGAAAATAGAGAGCTGCAAAGGGTGAAGGAGGAATAGAAGAGACTAGAAGAAAAGTGCAAGAAAACGCCAGAAGAGGAGGAAGAATGACCAAGGCAAAAGGGAGGAGGAGATTGCTCTAACGAAGATAGAATCAAAGATTTAGCATACAATTTGGCACACTGTTGCAACATGGACTCCATGCCATGACACTTAAGCCTAACACTAGCTTAGAAGTGGAGGAGCAACGTGCTCCCCTAATCTCAATTCGCTGAATCTCACAAGAACTCTCCTTGCTAGGGCTTGGGGAGCCAAAATAGCAAATGCAACCGCCTCAACAGGAGTCACTGGAGTTGACGGTCTAGGAATAAGGGTGTGATGACTCTAAATCAAATCAACAAAAGAAAAAACGAGTGTAGGAACCAAGCCCCCTCCATGGCCATAACAAGTACAGTCAGAAGTGCAAAGGGCTCCATGCCAAGCCATGCAATCCTTGGTAAATCTCTTAGGTCCCCTTGAAATGTAACTACTATAGAGCATCAGGATGATGTCTAGCGTGCCCCCTCCCACTCCAAAACAAAAAAAAAAAGAATAAAAAGAGAAAACAAATAAAAGACCCACACAAAGCAAAAGGAAAAGAAGAATGAGCTTTTCCATGTATATCAGAGTGCCACAAACATATCACCTAGGGGTCCTCAAGCTAGGCATGTCCAATGGCCTTGGTTAGCTAGCTCCGTGCCTAACCTTCTAGCCCTTCCTATCCCCCCACTTCACAGTTAGGGCACATCTAGGGGGGTAGGACACACCTAGGTTTTGCTCGCTTATGATTAGATCTGTCTCCTTAAGTGACACCCACAACACCTCCCCTATACACAAACTGGGTCCTCAAGTGTGGGACAATACCACAGGCTTCTCTAAGGTTTAACCCAAGTCCTAGTTTCACTAGCACCAGACACCATGCAACACTGCACAGTGAGGTAGACCCAACCCCAGGTAGTGCACTTCCTTTTTCTTTCTTTAGGTATACTCAACAATGGCAATCAACCCCACCGACATTAAAGGCCCCTACTACCTCTCGACCTCTGCAATCTAATCTCGATGTCAATGAGCTCAATTATGCTAGATCGTGTTGTCAAAATCACAATTGATGTCTCAAGAAGCCTTTAAGTGTACTTCTCCTCAATGTCGATAAAATTTTCCACCCCATTGAACCCTCATTTCATCCACACATTGCTATGAGGAATCAGACCACCAACAATCTTCTAACTACATAATATCTAAGTATGCACGTGCACTCACATAATATATGCACCACAATCTATACACAATTTGGGTCCTCAAGTGTAGGACAATACTCTCGGCTTGCTTAGAGTTCGACTTGTCTCCCAAACTAATCAAACTATGTGTTGTGCATGATAAAAAGACTATAACTAACCCCTAGGGAGAGACCATATGAGAGGTTTTCAATTGCAGGTATTGAAGAATCCAATGAAAGTACCGTCAGCTCTTCATCAACACTCAACTTTGAACTCTTGTCCTTTATTAGCATGCAAGCCCACCAAAGAATTGTCATGCGCAGAATCCCCAAAAACTAACACTTGTGCCAACCATGAGTGTGACTCCCAACAAAGAACAACCCTATCACCAACTACAACAACCCTATCACCAACCAATCATGCCAAAAAGCACCATCGAGAACCTTCATTTGCACCACCACCAAAACTCCTCCACAGCAAACCACAGCAGTCCCTTCCACCCACATCTTCGGTGCACGCCAAAGCCTGCTACCTATGACAAAGAGTGCCATGGGATTGGCACTTGTCTAGGAGGGGGGTTAATGTTAACCCTCAAACGAACAAGGCGAAAAAATTTTAAAAATCTAAAGCAGAAGACAAGGCCAAGGAAAAGTGAAACGGAAGACGAAGGCATGTTAAGAAAAATCTGGAAACACAAGAAGTGCAAAAAAGTCCTAAATGAAGGAGAGAGACACACAAGAAAAAGTGCAAGTCAATACTTTTGTAAAAGAGCTCAAGGTGCACTATAATTTATTTTGTAAAAGAGCGTCGTGCAAATTGTAAATGGTTAGAGGCATGGGTTGAGGCCATGCCAATAGGAAAGAGGAGGAGAAGAGTTGGAGGAATGGGGGCCAAGCCTAGGCCAAAAAGGGAATGACCGCCCAAATGGAATTAGGGTTAGGTTTTTGTATAAAAAGCAAAAAGTGAATAAAGAGGCTCATTTTTGTGTGTGGCCAAAAGTAGCTCACCTCTTCTTCTTGTTCTTGCTTGCTTGAGCTTGTGCTTGAGAGAGGGAGTGTGAGGGAGTGAGTGTGTGAGGGTGAGGGACTGTGGTGGAGAAGCTCTCCATCTTCTCCTCTATTATTCTCTTCTCTTCTCTTTCCTTGCTCGCAACAATGGAGCTTGAAGCATGGAACTTGAGGATTGAAGCTTGCTCTTGGATTGTGAAGCTACCGGAGTGCTCGAGAGAGGAGGCAACTCAATTGGGCATGGATGTAAGCTCACTACACTTGTAGAGAGAGATAGTGCGTTCACTATGTGAGAGGTAGCCATTAGTGCTCGGCTTGAAATGATTGAAAGAATAAGCAGTCCATGGGTTTTGGCGGTTGAGCTTGAACTTGAGCTCACCTCTACAAATAGTCAATGGGCTTGAGCTCGCCTCTATAAACAAGCAGTTCGTGGGTTTTGGTGGTTTTGAGCTCGCCTCTACAAATAGTCAACGCATGAGAAGTATAGGTTGCATCCACATTCTTTCTATTTATCTCCTCTATGAGTAATGCACTCTCAACATCCTAGAGTTTCAAGCCATCCTTAGGCATATATAGCACAAGTGGCAGTAAGTGTCTCATGACTCGAAAAGTATCATAATAAGCAAGAACAAGGGAGGTAGATTATCCTTAAACTCAATGCCTTGCAAAGTCAACTAGCTAAAAATCAAATGAAATTCATTCAAATACATGAGCACACTAGTCCCTTTCTTCATGTGAAGGTCCATGAGCTATTTCAACTAGTACATCTGTAATGCATGACTTTACTTGCCATAAAGATTGCATATCTTTTCCCATAACTAACATACATTATACTTAGGTGTCACAACATTGAAATAAACATGTTTAGACAATGGCACTATAAGGGTAAACTTATCTCAATCATGTTGATCCATGCCTTCGGGCTATATAGTCTTTGTTTTCAAGGGCTTAACCTACTTCTTTTGAACTAGTACCTGCCATACGCGTGTCTTCTAATAGTTGAAATTAGTACAATCAAGCTTTTCACTATTAAAAATTGTACTATCATTCGAAGAACCAACCATAGCAATAGTATATCAATGCAAAATCCAAGATAATAGAATGCTTTATATGACTATAAATTAGGCCCAAAACTCAACCAAACCAAGGGTAAAATAGAAGAGAATACCAAAGTAGAGAGTTGTCCACCAACTATAAGCAATAGACTACCAAAGTACAATATTTGCTCTCCAAGACAATATTGAAAACTATAGTTATAACACTATTGTGATAAATGTAGCGGTATAACGAAGACCACTATGGGCAAATAATTGAAAAATACTAGGCTTCCACTACCAAGAATATCTGGGTAGTAACAACTAGGATATGTAAAAGCAACCAATAGTAAATATGCATACAACTAGTACTAAAGCCTATCATAAACTCAAGAGAGTTAGTAACCAATACATCCCATAGGTGCAGACATTGTGTATGTAAGAGATCCCAATATCAACTGTATATTCTTTGTTTGCAAGAGATAGTAGAAGACTTTATCATTACTACTGCCTATGCGCATATGGTTACTTTGATGTACAAAGACTTTGCCATGCTGAGCATATTGAGATATATATTTGACAAGTCCTAAAGCCCTTAGATTCCAAAGCCTTTCAAATCCTAAATGTTCCCCCCAAATTGTCTAAGAAGAAGAAGAAGAAGGAATAGAAAGAGATGGAGATTGAGGATGCCAACCATTTATAAAGCAAAAAGCACAAGGACTACATTTGAGCAAAAAGCTATCTATGTTGTTCAATGCAGGTGTATCTCAACCTAGATGCTTAGCCTATGCTCAATCATAAAGCCAGATATCTCGTGGGAATAGTGGCCAATAATAATGGTCCAATAATTGTTGGGGATCATAGGGTCTTTGCTCTTACAAAGGTGCACAATAGTATGATTTATGTAGTTGCAAGGTAAACACTCACATAAAACTTTGTTGACCATGTATATCAAGATTTAAGATTAGTATATCATTGGGAAGTGAGAAGTGTTCAACTTTCAATCCATCACAATCTTGTCCTTTCCTTGTTTGCGGTGTATTAATGGCATCCATGACCATTGTATGTCTAAAAAGAGAGCTATTTGATGGAATAATGCCATTAGGTTTGGTACATGTGGTTGTCATGTAGGGTTTCAGATAGTCATGCCATGAGGTGAGGTGATTGGGGTGGGTAGCCATCCCTCATAAAACATCCCTCAAATACCCGAATAGCTAATAAATCTTTGCCTCAAGTATGCCAAGTGCATTGTTTTATAATGTTTCAATATTATCACAAATCTCATCCAATCAACAACATATGCTTAGATGGCACACTCACTTATCTAGAGTCCAAGAAATTCTTAATAAGTTATGTCAAGAAAGCTAAGAGTTGTTAAGATTCATATGGTTCAATATTCTCACTAATCCATAAGGAAAGGCCCATTTGTTGTTTTGTTGTTGTATAGAGTCATGCTAGAGAATTTGGAATTAACATGAGAAGCGGATGTAAAGGGACTTCATTTTAAAGCTAGAAATGTGTTTCTATGTTTGGGTTTTTCATTAGGATTAGGTGTAATGATGTAGACATTTGATTACATCTTTACAAGCATGGAAGAAAAGTTCAAAAATAGTTTGGTGCTCCATTTGGCTTTGTATGCAAAGTAGTGATAACCAATGCCATTTTGTTTTCAAGGGTTATTTATATTGGATTTGCATTTTGCTTTCAATTAGTATACATGTTCCATAAAAAAGAAAAGAACAAAGGAGTTTAAATGGAATTGCAAGCATTCACTTGTTATCATGTGGAACTAGCTTATAGCCCCTACATAAGTGAGAGAATTTCACATTAAAGGTTTGACAAAGAAGCCTACCAAATTACGATCTTCAATTGATGCTAAACAATCATTGTGGATCAACCATGGTCTCTAAACCCAAAATGGATATACTTGGTGTGAATGCTTCAATTGGTGTTAAAGAAATACAATAGATCAATATGCGTAGATATTGTCAAGGATTGAGCCTCCACACTCAAAGTGACTGTACTTGATTGGCATGTTCTGATTGGTGTTAAACAACTTAATAGATGAATTATAAGATGCTACTATTAAGGATCAAATCTCCATACCTAATATGTATATAATCAACTAGAATGGTCCATGTTGGAAGCATAAGCTCTTTTCTTTATCTACTGAGTTAGTTTGAATTTGCTCACAATCTTCTCAACTCTTGAAGAAATATAATCAAAATTATACTAGATGGAAGGAGAACTAGGCAAGAAGAGGTGTTTATCTTTGCTTGCATTTCATATGGCTACAGTTAGGCTGCTTCTCAAAGTGGCGATCGAAGTTAGAAGTTACCGTACTATCGCACAACAACTTCGCTCTCAACAATCCATTTCTCATCTTTCTCTCTTCTATTTTTCCTCTTTGTTTCTAAATTTTTTCTTTATCCTCTCTCTCTCTCTTTCTCTCTTCCCCCCCAATTCCCTATGTCTAATTTCTCTCTCTCTCTCTCTCTCTCTCTCTCTTCCTTCTATTTTAGTTTATTTTTTTCCTCTCATGTTCTCTCTCTCTCTCTCTCTCTCTCTTCCTTCTATTTTAGTTTATTTTTTTCCTCTCATGTTCTCTCTCTCTCTCTCCCTTTTTTCTCTCCTCGCTTTTCTTCTCTCTCTTTCTTTCTCTCTCCTCTCTTTTATTCTCCTCCTCTCTCCTCTCTTTCTCTTCTCTCTCCCTCTCCTCCTTTTTCCTTTTTCTTCTTCTTCTTCTCTCTCTCTTCATTCTCTTTTTAATTTTTTTCTTTTCTCTCTCTCTCTCTCTCTCTCTTTTAAATTTTAAATTTCCTCTCTATTATTCTCTCTTCTCTTCTTCTTCTTCTCTCTCTGTTTTTAGATTTTATCTTTCCTCTCTCTATAATTATCTCTCCATGTTTTCTCTCTCTCTCTCTCTCTCTCTCTCTCTCTCTCTCTCTCTCTCTCTCTCCTCTTCTTCTTCTTTCACTTTCCCTCCCCCCTCAATCTCTCTTAAACTCTGTAAATTTTATTTTTTCTTATTTATAATTCTCTATTTATGTTCATATTCTCTCTCTTCTTGTTCTTCTCTCTCTCTCTCTCCTTTTATTCTCTCTCCGTCCCTTTTTCTTCTCCTCCCCCTTCTCCCAAATTTTCTTTTTTTCTTCTCTCTCTCTCTTTTAAATTTTATCTTCTCTCTCTCTCTCCCTTTCCCCTCTTTGAAAAAATATTTAAATTAATTTTTTTTCTCTTTCCTATTTTTTCCCATCTCTCTCACTCATTTCCTCTTTCTTCTTTTTCTTCTTTCTCTCTCTCTCTCTCTCTCTCCCTCTCTCCTCTTTTTTTCTCTCTCCTCTTTTTTTTTCCTTTTTTTCTTATTCTCTCTTAAAAAATTTTCCTTTTCTTTTTCTTTGAAATTTTATCTTTCCTCTCTCTCTTCTTCTTCTTCTTCTCTCTCTCTCTCTCTCTCTTCCCTTTTCTTCTCTCTACCTCTCCCCCCTTTTCTTCTCCCCTCTCTTTCTTCTCTTTTCCTTTTTTCTTTCTCTCTCTCTCTCTCTCTCTCTCAAATTTTATATTTCCTCTCTCTATAATTCTCTTTCTCTCTACCCCTCTCTCTCTTCTTTCTTTTTTTGCTCTTTTTGTATCTTTCTCTCGGTTTCTCTCTCTCATTATTTTTCTTTCCCCCTCTCTTTCTCTTTCAAGTTTTTTTCTCTCGCTCTCTTTTCTCTCTATTTTTCACTTTTCTCTCTTTCCCTTTCTCTCCCCCTATCTTCTCTCTTTCAAATTATATATTTCCTCTCTATCTCTCTCTAAGTAAAAAACTATATAAAAAAAGGTTTAATTAAAAAATTACTACTCTGTTTTCTCTTCCCCTCCTCTCCATCTCTTTCTCTTTCTTCTTATTCTATTTTTACCCTTCTCCTTCTTGTTCTTCTATCTCCCTCTCAAAGTGTGTGAAGAATTATGTCTAAAAAACTATAAATGAAAAAAGATTTTAAAAAATTTTAATTAAAAAAAGTTTAAATTAAAAATTTTAATCTGAGAGAGAGAGAGAGAGAGAGAGAGAGAGAGAGAGAGAGAGAGAGAGAGAGAGAGAGAGAACCTAGGTCCTATACCACATGAGAGAGAGAGGGAGGAATTTAATTAAAAAGGGAGGGAGAAAAGAATGAGAGAGATTATAAGTGAGAGAGCATTAGGGGAGTTTTGAGGTCTCGAAAATGCCCTGTAAGAGATCCTAGAGAGAGAAAACAATTTATGAAATAAAATCATTTTATAGAATTTTTAAAAGGTTTATATTTTGGTAAGTTAAAATATCAAAATTCGTTAATAAGTCATTGTCGTGATATTCTCGTGGTCACATCAAACCTAGAAATCTAGGTCGCCATAAAGTTGGCAAGGTTGTCATAATGAAGATCTTATCTCTCCTCATTAAAGTGAAAAGTAATATTCAATTTGAATTTTGGTGGATACTCGATTGCCTCCCTCCATCGTTTCTCTCTTCTTTTTTTCTCCTCCTTATTAGTCTCTTCTTTGTTTTCGTTCTTGCTTCTAATCATATCCTTAGCTATGGATCAATCACCCAATGATCTCTGTAACTCAGCTATGGATCAATCATCTAATGATCTCTGTAGCTCTCATAAAAGACCTCTCTATCATCTTCATATTGAGTTGGACAGTGAGTATGAACCGATAAGAAAGAGAACAAAATCTATCACGGTTACAGAGTCTATGAAACATATACTGAGGTTTGAAGGAAAGAAGAATATTGATCTTTGGTTAGATGGAAAGCTATATCCCAAAGATCCTAGCAGAAATAGCACTCCTCCTTTCTATAATAGCTCGTCATTAATGAGGTTTATTGGTGATGGCTACAATGGATTTTTAGGTTATACACTTAATCTTGTTGCAGAAAAGGATATCCTTGGACTAGAGAATCATCTTTTGATGAAACACAATATAGAGTTGTTGCAGAAGCTAGAGGATTGTCAACAAAAAATTCATTCATTGGAAAAGCGTATCAAAGCTTATCAACAAAAGCAAACTTTATTAGGCATTCGAAATCGACAAAGAGCTCTTAAAAATATTGAGAATCTCAAACGAGGAGGAGGAGGCTGTGGTAAAAGAATCCAAGCAGCAAGGTATATTTTTTTTCACTTGAAAAATCTTAAATATGGCTTTATTTAAACTACTTGCATTGATTTGTGATGCTAATTTTGCTTAGATCTCTTCTACAACCAAATGCAAGTGAAAGAGTTTCTTTAAAAGCAGCTCAGTTTTATTATCATCTTCTTCCTTTAGTGGTTTCAAAGGATATTTTGGAGAAGAAGAAATTTAAAAAGGCAAAGAAACAATGCTTGGAGTCATTTGTGAAGGATCATTCTTTGGATTTTGAGTTGGTACAGAAGACACTGGTTAGTATTGGTATCAGTCGAGATGCTTATATGCAACTTTTCCAACTTTTACAATCAAATATGAAGCAAGGACAGGTACACGATTGCATACTTCCGAAACCATTTGTGGTTAGGACTATTAGACAGAGAGTTAATAACAAAGTGATGGAGATTCTAGGTGAGCCTTTTCATATCAAGGCTAGCTTCAAGGGCAAGAAAAAGGAGGTTACATTTAATGAATTTAACAATATTTTCCTTGACTTGCCCACCTACAATGCTTAATGATCAAATTTTATGACTTGTCAGTAGCAGAGGCACAGGGAGTGGCTAGATTTGTGATTAAACTTGATGAAAGTGAGATTCTAAAATGTAAAAAATTGGAGAGAATCTCTATCACCTTGATGAATAGAGCACTTTCGTCAAGTCATTGCAATCACTCAACATCATTTAGTGTTCAATTTGAATATAACATCTGGTGGCTAGGAGCATTTGAGGTAGATACTGAGAATTTTGATATACTATATTGGGTTTTTCATCAAACATCAATACCTAATGTTATTCAAAGGCAACAAGCAGGAGAAGAGCTATTTGTTGAAGGATTAGGGAGCTACAGGATTGAGTGGCACATAGCTGGTGACCTAAAGACACTCAAATGTATGTATAATGTATCAAAGGGAGCTAACTCGAGATCTCCTTGCTTATACTGCATGTCACCAGCTGTAGAGTTAAACTCAAGCAATTGGAATAGAGCTCCCTCTAGGCACAATAAAGATCCACAATTTAAACCAGTCTTGGACATTCCTTTAGTGAATGCCCATATTTATACACTTTATGCACTTTGCAGGATAATCAAAAAGCTTGTTCATCTCTATATAGGATTTGCATGGAAGTTGAAGCCATTATCAACTAGAACAGATGCTATAACAAAGGTTGAAAAAGTTCTCACTGCAATTGGTTTGCATGGTGGCAATGTTGTTATTGAACCAGATCTTCAAAAGTCTAAGGATGGTAATTGTGTCCCAAAAAAACCATCTATTGGTGGAGTGAAGGCTAGAAGGTTTCTAGGCTTTCATGGGAGACTTGGCAAGATAAACTCGAGAAATGGTGGCTCAACTATTAAATTTAATCAGTGGAAATCCCTACATAATGCAGTTAAGGATCACACTGATAATGGACAAGCTCGAAATAGAAAAGCTAAAGTTTGGGAAACACTAGACAAAGTGTTTTTTTATTGTGATAAGACTGAATGGAATGATGATGATCTCAAAGACTTTAAAAACCAATTGAACCTTTTCAAAAAGGCGATGACAGAAGCTTGGGGTGATCAACACTTTACTCACTATATGGTAAGAAGTTTGTATATGTTTGTTTCTTCATTGTCGAACTCATATAATGTTTTTTAATAACTTTCCTTATTTGTTGACTATGCAGCATATTCTATACAACCATGCTCCATACTTTATTAAACAATATGGATCTCTATCTATCTGGTCAACCCAAGGTATGGAAAAATCACATTATCAAGTAAGAACAAAATATTTCAGACATACAAGACATGGAGGTGGAAGACACAAAGCCAACAGTTTATTAGAGGTCAAATTTGGCATAAATTCAAGCTTAAAGATACAACCACATCAAGCAATACATCATCTTTAGCAAGGACTATACAAATTGTTACCCAAAGAAGAAAAGATAGATATTTAAATTCTTGCGCAAAGCAAAGATTTACAGAATGGTTACAAACCAAACAAAGAGTTGGGAAAAGATGGGTTTCAAGAAACCCTTAATCTTTGGCATCTTCTAGTCTGATTGTGTTGCAGAAGAGTCCTTAGTTTCAGGCACCTCAACAGGGCCTTCAGAGGAGTCCTTGGTTTCAGGTAGCTCGACAGGGCCTCTAGAGGAATCTTTTGTTTCATCCCACTCAATAAGACCTCTGTATTTCAAAAACTCTTGTTTCCGATAGCCTGGAAGAAGCTTCAAATTCTTACTATCTCCTACATAAGAGAGCAAATAGGAGCCAAGAACTCCAAAATATCCAGCTCTAGATCCACTGTATCCAGGCATAAAGCCAAAAACTCTTATGGCTTCTTCCTTCTCCACCAAAATGATCTTGTCCAAACCTCTGCTGAAAACTTGAGATCCAATTACCTTTGAGATAGCTCTCAAAGCCATCATTGGTAGACTTGGAGAGCTTGACAATCTACTATGATATATTACAATTGTTTGATTGTTTAAGTTTCCAATATAATGGCCAAGGCTTTGATTTTTTCCAAGCTTCATTGGCCTAGAGCCCTTGGCCCTTCCAAGAAAGTTGTCCAGATCTTCAATCTCAATCTATAGAACAAACCACAACAGTACAAGATTTAAGATATTTATCTATAATGCATAATAAAGTCTAACATAAACTCAATGGGTAACTTCGAATTATATTTCATACCTTAGGGTGTTCATCTTCTTCAAGAAGACTATCATCATAAAGATTTATTGAACTCTTGGGCTTCTCATCTGATGGAGACTTCAATTTCTCTTCATACCCTACATCATCAATATGAAGTTTCTTCTGGACATGCAAGAACTCTTCTTCTGTAGGTAGCCCCCCCTTTTCGTATTCTATGATCTGATTAATACATGTATGTAAGGCTATAGAGCTATCTTGGAAATTCTCTCCCTCAACATCAAGACTTGCTAGTGGTTCTTGTTCATAACCTATAAAATTCATGTCATTTTTGCCCCAACCTGCAAGGATTGCTAAGCAATAATCTTCTCTAAGATAAAAAAGATGTTGAATATCATTTAGCAACACATATCTCTTCTTGTTGATAAGATAAGTGGGAAATGTTGGAACACAGGCAAGAGGATCTTCTTCATCAACCTGTGCACTTGGCTCAATCTCCGTTTCTTCCACCACTGTGATATTGTCACTCTTGAATAAATCTACATCAAAACCTTGGACAAGTTGATTCTCAACATCTTCTTGGAACATCTCCTCCTTCTCTTCGACCTCCTTATCCATACTTGTAATATCCTCTAGCTTTCTCTGTTGGTCTATATCTGGAGAAGAATTTTCCATGTACTGAAGATACACAATAAATCCAACGTCCTTGTGGATCAGAAGGCATTGGTGTTGGTACCTGTGGAAAGGGCAACATGTTTCTTTCTTTCTGAATTCCTCATCAATGAGGTTGAACCTGCCGAGCAAAGTTGACCTGGATGTATTGGTGGCTCCCATGACATCACTAAATGAACAAATCCATTGACTTCCAAACCTTGCGCATGTCTATCATAAAAACATTTGTACTCCTTAAGTTTATCATCAAGATCCTCCAATAACTCCTTCAAATCAAAAGGAACATTGAAAATTTCCCTGATATAGCAAAACTTGGAAGAATTTCCAGTGGTGTGTAAAAAATCAAAGAGCCTATCATCAGATGTCTCAATTATCTCCTCCTCATCCATTCCTTCCAGAGATAGCTTTCTCTTTGTCATCTTGACCAGAAAAATATTTATCATTGAAAAAAAAAAGCACAATAGAACCAATATCCAATAAAACAAGATGATATCATGGAAAGAGGCCCCAACATTGATTTTTCAAGACAAAAAAATCAAAACAGGAGAATTTTTTTAGTTGACCGGTGAAACGCGAAAATTCAAGTGTGTAAGGCAAATGCCTATGAAAAATCGCGTTTCATCGGACACTAGCTTGAAGACAAAAATTATTCTAATATGTGGCGGTGAAACGCGATACTAAGCAAAATATCATCAACAGAGACATTGTCTCGCGTTTCAATGGTCAAAAATTGCAAATGAAGAAAAAAAACATGAACAATAAATAAATTCTACGGAAATACACAAATTGATAATATAATCATTTTTGGAAAAGCTATGCTGCTTTTGAAAGATAGAAAGCACATAACATCTTTAATTATTCAAGTGTTATAAAATATTCTTTCTATATTAATCAAATTTATTTTGTTAAAATGCTTGTAATAAAAAAATTTGTTACCTATCAAAGATTGTTGAACTGCTCTCCACACAAGATGCAGGGACCTTGAAGGGAAGTCGAGACGAAATTTTGGCAGAGAAGAAGATAATGTCGGAGAAATGGGTTTGAAATGCTTTTATATCGACCGTTAAGCATGTGGTGATAGTTCCAACGAAAAGGTTTGTGTAATAATGGAAAAATACCTGTATACGTGTCTGACTTAACACAGCGTAATAAACTCCTCAGAAGACGTGCGCATTCTCTTTTTTCAAAAATATGTCACACGTGTGTTAAATAACCCTTTTCCAAGTAAATAAAAAATTTCGGTAAGCGAGAGTACGTCACACGTGTGTTATTAACACTTTGTAAAGAACATTGAGTCCATGTAAATTCACCGCCTTCACCTTTCATCGCATTTCATCGCTACTCCATCTTTGTTTTTGGTGTTCCTTCCAGTCTCCAAGCATTTCCTTCCAATCTCCAACCATTTCACTGCTTCCCCAACAAAGCAAACCTTCAAGCATATTGTCATCTTTAGGCTGAGATTGTGAAGAACAAGCTAAAAAGAAGGTATGATTTCTGCATCTTGCTTTTCAATAACAAGCTCTATTCAATGCATTGTTTTGATATTTTTCCTTAATCCTTTATGTTATTATTAGCTCTATACCACTACAAAAGAATTTTTTCCACAGTGAAAGCATTCCTTAATATTGTGGATATTTAAGGAAATCTTCAAATTTCCTCCCTAATTCTATGGATATTTTAAGTAATCTTAAAAGATTTCCTTGGATCAAAGCTCTTTTTTCTTGGTTTTGTCAAATTTTATGCTATTCATGAGCTGTCCGGTGAAACGCGAAAATAAGGTACTTCAAGCAGGTTTCATGGCTTAAATTCGCATTTCACTGGACACAATGGATAACAAGTCCGGTGAAACGCGAAAAGAAGCAGCTGCAAGGAGGCGCCTTGCTTGACACTCGCGTTTCACTAGACAGCTCGAGAAAAATTCAGCTGATACAAGAAAACGCCATGCAGCATAGATAACTCTTGTCTGGGACTCGCGTTTTGCTTTACATACTCGAGAAGAAGTAACATATGTTTTTTTGGCAGATGGCTAGGACTAAGGCAACAGCAAGAAAAGAGAAGATTGATCCTAGGGATTTAGCATCAAAGATTCATCAGTCTTCAAAGCCTCAGAAGCTCTCTAGAAAATCAAAGCCAAGGAGAAGGTTTTCTCAAAATGTCAGGTGTCTAAGGGAGATTAGGAAGGCAGTAAATGCTCTTGACAATGCAATTCCAAAGTTGTCTTTCCAGAGGCTTGTCAGGGAAATTTGTGACAGATATAGTTTGGATAGTTTCAGATGGACAAGAACAACTCTTAATTGTATACAAGAAGCCACAGAGGATTTTCTAATTGAGTTTTTCCAAGATGCCTACATTTGTGCTGCTCATGCTCATAGGCTCACACTCATGGACAAGGACATGGTAATTCTTAGGAGGCTAAGATATAGATTTTCAAAGGTCCTTGAGCCAATTCCCCTCACTGATATGAAGGCATTTAATATCCTTAATGTGCCCCCAGCTAGAAGAAAGAAAGATGATTCTGGTGTCAGGGTTGAGGATGTCACCCATGAGAAGGATACAAGGCAACATGAAAAAGAGGAGAAGGCTAAAGAGGAACAAGCAGAAAGATGGAGAGAGTATAGGAGGCAAAGGGTTGAAGAAAGGGAAATAGAGCAACTAGAGTCCTTTGAAAATGAGCTAGCCACCCTTCTTGAAGCAACTAATCCAAAAGGATTCAATGTGTTTTGTTTCTTACCTAGTGACTTAGGCAAAAGAACTGAGGTTATCTCCTTTGATGCTGCATGTGTTCAGATTCTTAAGGATAAAAGAAGAGAAGTAAATGACAGTCTTATTCTTGATGGCCTAAGGTATGTCCATCCATAATTACTTATACTTTTTGATATTTTTTTAGCAATAAGATTTTTCTTGTTTATACTCACTATTTCTATGCCTTTTCTAGGTGTATAATGCATGAGTTTCCTTTGGATATACAACAAAAAATTGAGGTTTTTGATCCATCTATCTCATTCTTTATGAGGAATGAGCTTGATGCAAGTTTTATTGAGCACTGGCTCAATTCGATTGACTTCGATACTTTGGAGTTGCTTATAATTCCATATAATGAAAAGTAAGTGATTCAATATTCTATTAGAGTTTTTGAGATTTTATCCTACTAATTTGTTGATATATGATTGCTTTTAGTTCTCATTGGAGCTTGATTGCAATAGACCTTGTGGATAAGCAATGCTTTTTAATCAACTCTATGAAAGGAAGCCATGGAAATGCTAAATTGTAAGTTATATTATCCAAGGGCTCCTTGATATTTCAATTCTTTTTTTTGTAAGTACTCTAAATTTCAACATATTTTATATACAGAGGTGCCAAAAGATTAATTGAAGAGCTAGAGAAAAGACCCCCTATGCCATCTGATTTGCTTGCAACAATGCAATATAGACAAGTTGCGGTAAGTTATTCATTAAAATAATTGAAACATGAGTTTATTCTATGAACTACCATTCGTCCTCTTTATAGTTTTACTTTGTGTTGGTGGTTGCAGTGTCCCCATCAGGATGATAGCCATTCTTGTCTGGAGGGTGATTGCAAATGCTAGAAGAATGGTTAACTTTGTTTATCTTAATGATGATAAACATGTAAAGGTAATATGAAAGATGCTAAACTTTAAGATAGATATTAATTGCAAATAGTCCATTGATGATAAAAATATAGTCTATTGTAAGAACAATAATGAACTAAAACTCTTTTTTCTATAAATGTGTGACAGTTTTCGAAGGATTGCTATACATCTGAACATGTTTGGTACATCAGAGCAAAGCTCTTGAAGTATATGATGGTCAATTGTATACAACCAACAACAGAGATTGGTGGGGATTTGCACCATGAAGGAGATGCGGTGCCTATAACCACGGAAGGCAAATCCATAGCTTCAACACCTTCTATACCCAAGACATCAAAGAAAGGCAAAAGGACTCCTAGAAAGGATAGTTCTCCAAAAAAGAAATAGCTTTGCCATATTGCCTTGTAGGCCTTCATATATAGAAATTTGCCCTTCAGCCCTTGTATATCTCATAGAGATGGCAGATAGACATTTGCTACAAAATTTGTATATGTATTTTATATTGATAGTAAAGATATCTTTTCTTGAATGTCATTGCAGTGTATTTTATTTTCTCTCCTTTTCGATATCTGCAAAAAATAAATTATAAATGTTTGTTAGTTAGAAAGTGAGATCTTGATATACAGCTAAGTAGATATAATATGATGTGAAAACTTACTCGTTTCTTGTCAAGTTGGAATACAAAGGAGCATGGTAGTTCAATGTCTTCATTTTGTAAATCCATCCTCACTTGATGTAGCGTACATGATTTTCTGATCTTTAAGATTGCAATAATATCCTCGTTGAACCAAATATCAAGATCCACAATAGGATCCTTGTTGAAATCATTAAGATTCTGGTCTAAAGCAACTAGACTACTACCAACAAAATGCCATCGACTATAGTAAAAGCTAAGGATAAAATTTTGAGTAGCAATCATATATTTACAAGCTATAGAGTCTTGATCTATCTTACATATAATTTTTCCTTTTGTCCTTGTATCCCATCCTTCATCAACAAATTGTATGATATGATCATATGTTAGTCTCTTCACTGAAAGCATGGTTTTTTTAATTCTTATCTCCATATTAGAGAAGAAATCAATAAATATATTAATAGGCATAAATAAAGTAACTTTGCTTAGCCTACTTGAGATATTAGATTTTAGTGCTTTCTAGATCTCAGAAAATATCTTACATCTATAGCCCTCACTAGTAGCTGGACTTGGCAAAGGCCACTCAAAGCTTGAAAAATCTGGCAAAGGAAGGAGTTTTATTGATCCCCATTGGCAACGCCGCATAGGAATAACATAAGAATGGTCATAAAAGAATATTCCATTCTCTGTAAGCTCTGTCTTCTTTCTATCTCTATACATTTCTTCTCCAATTGAACCATGTATAACATCAATAACATCAATAATAGATTCCACTGGTTGCCATTCCTCAAGATTAGAGGGATAGACATCTATAAGACAAACAAATATTATAATGGAAAAACCTAAACCATATTTAAGAAAGGAAAAACTTTAAGAATCAAATTCTTACAATTTGGTCTATGCATTGGAAGCTTTGAAGATCCAGGTTTCAAACACAACTCTTTATGCATGAACATATGTTACACTAGTACCTCTTTGATACTATTCTTATTTGCTCCAAGCTTAAAATCTCGGATTCTGCCATTCCAAGCAGAGATAAACGAGCTCTCATGTCTTTGCCTTTTTCCACGTTTTGCTTGTTGCATGGTGATCCAACTACCTTTGCTAATGATAGTAGGAATCCATCTTCCATCAGTTTGGAATGAGTTAAACACTGATATGGATGTGATTTGGGAGCTTGAATGCCTTGTTGAAGGTCGAATTTCTATATTCATGGTAGAAGAGAGAGATACATGCACAGAGAGAGAGAGAGAGAGAGAGAGAGAGAGAGAGAGAGAGAGAGAGAGAGAGAGAGAGAGAGAGAGAGAGAGAGGACTAGGCTATCATAACGGAGGGAAAAACAATAGAGGAATAAAAGAAAGGAGGGAAAAAATTGAGCGCCATGCTTTTCACCAATTTGAATTTCGATTACATCAGTCATTATCATTAATCTAGAAACATCATTAAATAAAAGTAGCCGAGACTCTATGCCATTAATGCAAAAGATGTCATAATTACGAATATGAGAGACTAAAAATATATAATAAAAATACAAATTCGTAATATTATCATATTTATATATTTTTGTAAAATGATTTTTTAATTTTTTTAAAATAGAAGTTCCGTTACGGAGGCTTTGCTCTTATTGGTCTAGAGTACTCTCTCTTCACATCCTAAAAGGCATTTTCGAGACCTCAAAACTCCCCTAATGAGAAGAGGGGGATTTAATTTGAGAGAGAGAGAGAGAGAGAGAGAGAGAGAGAGAGAGAGAGTAGGCCCTACAATGACAGAGAGAAGGAGGGGGGGGGGGAGAAAAAGGGGCTTTTAATTAAAAAGGGGAGGGGGAAGAGAAAATGAGAGATTACATGTGAGAGAGAGAGAGAGAGAGAGAGAGAGAGAGAGAGAGAGAGGAGGGGAGGGGGTTTTAATTAAAAAAGGGAGGTTTAGAAAAGAGAGTAGGTTCGGAAAGTTCTTTGGAGGTTTGGGGTTTTTCAAACTTACAAAAAAAATGATATAGTTTGGGGCTTTCCCCATCTCTCTTCCTCGTTTCCTCTTTCTTCTTTTTCTCCTTCTTCTCTCTCTCTCTCCCCCTCTCTCATCTCTTTTTCTTCTCTCCTCCTCTTTTTCTCATTTTTTCTTATTCTCTATTTAAATTTTTTCTCTCTTTCTTTTAAATTTTATATTTCCTCTCTCTCTTCTTCTTCTTCTTTTCTTTCTCTCTCTCTCTCTCTCTCTCCCCTTTTCTTCTCTTTGTTCCTCCCCTTTTCTTCTTCCCTCTCTTTCCTCTCTTTTCCTTTTTTCTTTCTTTCTCTCTCTTTCTCTCTCTCTCTCTCTCTCTCTCTCTCTCTTAAATTTTATATTTCTTCTCTCTATAATTCTCTTTCTCTTGTTCCCCCCTCTCTCTCCTCTTCTTTCTTTTTGGCTCTCTTTGTATCTTTCTCTCGGTCTTTCTCTCTCTCTCTCTTTAAATTTTTTCTCTTGCTTTTTTTCTCTTTTCTCTCCCCCTATTTTCTCTCTTTCAAATTATATATTTTCTCTCTGTCTCTCTCTCTAAGTCAAAAACTATATAAAAAAAGTTTAATTAAAAAAAGACTATTCTATTTTCTCTTTCTCCTCTTTCTCTTCTCTCTTTGTCTCTTTTTCTTTCTTCTTCTTCTTCTTTTAATCCTTCTCCTTCTACTCCTCCTTCTTATCTCTCTCTTAAAGTGTGTAAAAAACTATATTTAAAAAGCTTTAAATTTAAAAAATATTTAAAAATATGTAATTAAAAGAAAATTTTAAACTAAAAAGTTTAATGTGAGAGAGAGAGAGAGAGAACCTAGGCCCTACATATGAGAGAGAGAGAGAGAGAGGGAGGAGAAATTTAATTAAAAAGGGGAGGGGGAAAAGAAAGAGATAGATTATAAGTGATAGAGAGGGGAAAATTTTAATTCTCATTTAATGTAACAGAGAGAGAGAGAGAGAGAGAGAGAGAGAGAGAGAGAGAGAGAGAGAGAGAGAGAGAGAGAGAGAGAGAGAGAGAGAGAGCCTAGGTCTTACACAATGACAGAGAGGAGGGGAAGGGAAAATAGGCTTTTAATTAAAAAGGGGAGAGGAAAGAGAAAATGAGAGATTGCACATGAGAGAGAGGGGAGGGGAGAGGGTTTTAATTGAAAAAGGGATGTTTGGAAAAGGGAGTAGGTTTCGGGAAGCCTTATGGAGGTTTGGGGCTTTCCGAACCTACAACGAAAATAATACAATAGTAAGATTGCATACACTCTCTAGTAAAGGTAATATAGGTGGATTAATATCTAGGATCACTCTAAGCTATGGTTTAAATATATTGATGAGGTTAGCACTCAATTCAACATCACATATAAGGCAAGTTGAATAGATGTAGGTGATCATGTGCAAATAAAATTGTCATCTACATCCACATGTCTTTGAAAGTGGAAGCCCTTTTAGAAACTCAAAAGGAGAGGTATTGTCTTAGAGAAGCTCAATGTTTGAATTGAAAAAGCTATAACTAATTTGAGAAAATATTTACCATTATAAGACGACAACAAAGTTTGGAAGATCCAAATTAGGATTAAAAGGGCCTTGATAATGACTCCTTTCAACATGATTTTAGCAACATCTTATAGTGGAGGGTCATGATGTAGCAAACAATAGGTCGAAAAATTTGCTTTGCTAATTTGACAAGAGGGGAGAGGAGATAATGGAAACACTTGTTTCAGCATAAGTACAATCAATTCTTTATGAAATAAGCACGTAAAGATTATAATCTCAACTCATCTACAATGTTATAAACTACAAGGCCAATTTTAGTGGAAAATAGAAAGGATGTAAGATGTAAATTTTGATTAGAGCCATCACGATTGAGAAGATTTCGTCAACAAGAAAGGAAGAGATCCATGCTAGGACCAATGAGAGCACAATTTTTGCATTATGCTATGTCTATTTGTGGATTCTTTGGAAGCTAGATAATAATACTTTTGGATTGTGAACATGGGTACATCTTATAAGTTCCACCTTCATGATAGTTTGGCATGCTCTTAAAGGTTTTCTAAAGATTGTCTTGTTTCACTCTTTGTTGTGCCTCCTATAGAATTGGCGTCAAAGATGAAAAGTTAGCTTTAGGGTCATGTCAGATGCAAGTAATAACTAGACTATTCTAAAATCTTGTGAGTGATGTAAATTCCCTTTTATAGTAAGAAGGAGGGTTTCCAAGACCTGCCACACGCAACTTTACTCGTTATACTTCCAAACAGCAAATCAAGTATGTGCGTGGCATGGCGCTCATAAGTTTTGAGCATCACTTTGAGGAAAACGGCTATTACACCTTGGACGTGGTCCTTTTGTTCAATGTAGTATAGTTGAGGGTACTGGTCTGAGGAGCCTTGGCCCTGTTGTGTGTTTGGGAGTATACAGATAAGCTGCAAGCCTTACAAAAGCTCCTGTGCGGTTCCAATATACGTCCTGTTGAAATGCTCATCTGAGTTGTCAAGGTTTTGCCCATATGTCTAGCCCCATGTTGCTGACCACAGATGCCAGCAATAACAGAAACTGGTAAGTCTATAGAAGGATCAGAGGCTTGCGGCAAAAATGTCTTGCAAGAATAGAATCACAAGACTGAACGAGGAAAGCAAAAATCTATCGTTATTCATACTGTCATAACCGAGAATCGTAACTGATACCACAGGTCTAGAACAGATTTATACAAAAGCGGGAACAATTTCAAGCATCTTGAAACAAGATAGCTAATCCTTTTGAGAAGCTTAAAATCTATATAATAACCGGTTCGGTTTGAAACAAATTTTCTTCTATGGTTTTGCAAAAGTACGGCAGTTAGTAGATATAATGAAGGGGGCATGATCTAATAAGCTGCTGCATATTACATATTCAAAAAAACTATGCTCGTTTCTGAGAATCAGGTTAAGCCTCAAAGTTTCCTGCTGCCGATCAAGCTGGCATAGACGTTCTTCAAAGATTGAGCAATACTGCAAGCCACAAGCTGAAGGGCGCCTTTGCCCGCAGGAACTGCACTGTCCTTCCCCTTCGCATTCTCGTACAGGACCTGAGCAACATTACAAGGCACATTGATGGCCGTGTGATCTTTCGAGTCATAACCTCCATTGTGGACCCCTTCCCGTTCTTCATGCTTCTGGACATTTTCCGCACCACAGCTGCGTTTTGTACCAGGTTTTTAGTACGTCGTCTCCGGATGGAGTACCAAGCAGACTACCAGAAATCTAAAATCTTATAATGCTGGGACCTTTTAGCTTCATTACGCGTGATTTAGCATGCACAAACGGGAGGAAATTGAAACTAATACTCGTTTATACCCCCAACTCCAAGCGTGATTTCAAAGACAGAAAATCTGTGCACACAAGAAAATTGCTACCTGATCATAGAATTCTTGGCATACTCCATCTGGTCTTCTATGTCCGTGCCAAGTTGAACTCCGTTCTTCCGCAGAGAAAGATCCGCAACCTAATAAAAACTCGTCATAGGTCTAGAAGAATCACCAACGACGCAAGCATAATCAACATAGTTTGGAAGGTTGCTTCTAATATCCATCGTTTACAACATCCTTATTTAGCCCTTTTAACTCCATACTAGCATCTAGCAACTTCAGAGAAGACACCTTCAGAGAAGACACCTTCGTGAGAACGAAAACCATGAACAGAAGAAACACATCAGTACGAGACGGATAAGTTGCGATGTCGCGTGTGACATCTCTGGTTTACAATGTGCGCCTGATTTAGCCATCTTAACTCCATCTCTACGGAGCCAGAAATGCAATGCGCAGCAGAAACACGTCATAATACGATAAGTATATGCTTTTAGCATCACGTGTTTACAATTGCTCTGATTTATCGGTTAAACGCCATCCATTACTTCTCAGGAAGAAATGCAATATCAAGAAGATGGACCTTCAAGGCAAAAGAACCGAAGGATGGAACTGGCAAAGTAGCTAAATCCAGAGCGGGAAGATGAAACCGTGATCATCTAATTGAAGACGAGAGAGCTTATGGAGGACGTAGAACGTGTTATGCAGGACAGGCGCACCTTAGTTTGGTGAGGTCTGTCAAAGAGTGGCAGATGATCAGTGCTGATGCGGGAGGCCATTGATTCGTGGATGCAGCGGCAGCAAGCCAAGAACAGCGTAATGCTGCGTGGTGGGAAAATGGACTTCTATACTGCAGAAGAGGTGCTGGTGTAAAGGCCTTTTAATATCACCTCTATACTTGGTTTAAAATATTCGAGCTGCTTATTATCTCACAATTTGATACATTGTCTTACATTGCGCGCACCCAAATGAAAGACGGTTTTATTTTCTCATAACCTTGGTTTATCCCTCACACTGAGTCTCACTCAGCTAGCATCTAGTCATTAAAATATATTTTCAGAAGTAGATTCTTAAATTACATAGTAGTAAGATTATGCATATTCTTTGTTTTAATAAGCATACATTTTTGAAAATTTAAGGCTTTCAGAAAATTGCACTATCACTAATGCGTTTTTGAGAAATTTGCAAGTCACCGTACATTAAGCCTTAAATTTTCAAAAATGTATACTGCAACCTTGCGCAAACCTTAATCGAGTCACCTCTCATTGGCAAGGTCTAAATTGCCAATAAAGGACGTGTTCTCTTGCAAAATAAGTCCACTCATTTTTCCAAGAAAAATCTAAAAAGGCAAAGCTATAGTTGCATTAATGGAATTAATAATGGAAGTTGGATTGACTAAATTTGATGCAACTCAATTGAATAGTTGTATTAGATGCTCTAAAAGTTAATAAAACCACACTATTAACCACGATGACAAAGCAACATGCGAGTCAAGTGGAAGTGCAATATGCCAAAATTAAATTGAAAAATGTTGGCATTGTAATATTTTAGGCACTATTGTTTGCTTTATGTGATTAGGATATATTTGCATTCTCTCTTACGATAGCACATTTATTTTGTAACAATTTAGTCAAGTAGGCTCGCTCTTGTGCACTATCATTTGCTCTATGTGATTAGGATATATTTGCATTCTCTCTTATGATAGCACCTTTATTTTGTAACAATTTAGTCAAGTAGGCTTGGTCTTGTGCAAATTGTAGAATATCCCAAAGATGATAAGAAGACCCATGGCCATAAGAGGTTGTAGGCATTAGCCTTCTATTTGCTTGAGGGGGTTGGGCCAATAAACTCAAGATATATGCATAAAGTAGAAAAGATCAATCCCCAGCCCATCTACAAAAGCCAAAAAGTGAACGGAAATAAGAAATTCAAGTGTGTGCAAACTTGAGCGTCTCCATCTTCTTCTCTTGTTTCCATATCCATCTTCTAGTGCAAACATAAAGAGTGAGAGAAAGTGAGAGTGTGAAGGAGCGTGAGTGAGGAATTTGGGAGAGTAAAGTTTGCATCTCCTCTTGCATTTCTTCTCTTCTTCATGTTCAAGGAGAGAGAGAGAGAGAGAGAGAGAGAGAGAGAGAGAGAGAGAGAGAGAGAGAGAGAGAGAGAGAGAGAGAGAGAGAGAGAGAGAGAGAGAGAGAGAGAGGAATCCAAATAAAGAAGCCCCTCTCCATCTCCTTCTTCTGCTTTATCTTCTCCTATTTGTGGGGCACTCAAGGTGTGGAATAGTGATAAGGAGCAAAGGGAGTAGATCGAGGGTGTGCCATCATGATCATGTGGCCACCTTCAAGGCATTACAGGTGTGCAAGGGTGAGAAGATGGGCCTACTACAATATCTGAATGTTGCTTTCTTGTTTGTTGAAGAGAGTGGATAAGCATGAGATTTGAGTGCAAGTCAACCATGTGAAAGGCAATTGAGTCCAAGGGTGTTGAAGCTCTTGAAATAATAGGATTTTCCTCCAAGTCTAATGTATCTTGCATATAACTCGACATAACACACACATTCTATCTTCTTATACTTGTGCAAAGTATTTGGTGCTACTTTTCTTGGCCACTATCCATACACCTCAAAAACATATAAGGGGCATTTTGGTGAAATCTCTAATGAAATTACATGTAAAAGTGTTTTAAAATGTTAGGTCCCCCTCATCAAAATACACATCAAGATGATTGTCACTATGAGTATGTTGGTACATGCTCCATAATAAGCACCAAAATTTGTGTCAAGATAAGCATTGATATATACTAACACTTATCTCGATGGTTATTTCAACGTGTGCAAAACATCATATTGATGCATATACTGATGAGCTAGAGAAAAATTTTTAAAGCAAGAATTTGACATGGCCTTTTTAGGGTCTAGATCCTTGCTATCCATATCTACTGTCATGTTAGATATAGAGTCCCTATTTTCATGACATCTTAAAAGCTAACTAAAACACTTAAGTCCATTTCAAAACAATATGCAACAGTACTTGAGATGATGATTAAATAATATATATAAGTTCAAATCCCAAAGTTTGAGATCTCAGACTTGAGAAACTAGACAAAACACAATGATAAGAGTAATATCTATACAATACATATGATCAATGTTATGTACACCTTGCCAGTGCATGTAGAGATCATTCTCCTAGAGGTGACAATCATAGAGAAAGATCCCCTCATAAAGGAAAATATGTAGTACATGGTATGAGAGGAAGCCACTCCAACTTGAAATGTTTCTCCATTTATCCTTATAAAAACCTACTGACAAGGCATGCCTCTAGAGAGAACAATTGCCCCAAAGACTATGTATGCTAATAGATAGGTCTTCATTGTTGGGGTAAAGACCAATGGTCAATAGTCAAGTGGACACCCCTTGTATAAGCACATACTATACAATCTTATATAAGAGAAGATAACAAAGAATAAGGGCACCATACATTGTATCCATTGACCTCTCTCTCTCTCTCTCTCTCTCTCTCTCTCTCTCTCTCTCTCTCTCTCTCTCCATAGCTTCTACCTCATATCCCACCATTGCTTCTCTTCACGGGGGATTGTTCTTAGAGCGAGGAGCATGAGGAGTTAAGATTCATAGCAAAGTTAGGGATTTGAGATTCTCTTGAGACTATTCTCATTATTGAGCTCTACACCTAAAAGTTAAACATGTGTTTTTTCTTAAGAAGCCATGGAGGCTTGATTAGGGAGCTTTCAAAGCCTAATTTAGTTGCATTTGGTTAGCCATATTGGGTAGAATTAAAGCAACATAACTAGGCTTTGGATGCTCAAAAAAGAAGCTTTGGTACATGCTTTTGATATATATAAGTATAAGGCTTGCTTAAATAGAGGGCAACTTGTCATTTGTAAGAAAGAGTCTAGGCTTGCACTATAAGCTAGGTTTTTAAGTAGGGGCCTCAAGTAGGGCTTTTGTCATTACAAAGATAGAGAAATAAGAGAGAGAAAATCTTCAATGAGATATTATTTACTAGATTGATTGCATGAAACTTAAACTTGAATCCTAGAGTAGTTTGTGTCCTTTAGGGTTGCTCTCAGATGTTTTCAAAAGATAATGGACTTTAGCTAAGGCTAAGGCTTAGCTCATTTTGAGCCCCCATCTACATTGCAAGCTATATGAATTGGTTTAGAGGTCTTGTGTATAGATTGACATCTATAAATTGTCATATTGGAGAAATTTTCTTGCTATATCATGCTCGTACAAAATTAATTATGTTGGCTACATTGAGAATATAAAGGAAGTTTACATGCATTTGGTTTTGTGTGGCTATTTGATGCTTGGAAAATAGCCAAAAAATACCAAAAAATTATATGACATTACTATGCCTTTGAAGTTATTGGAATATCATATTTGCATTAGTTTTGGGTTGGTTTAGTGTTAATCTACCCATTACTTAGCTTTGTGAGACTGTTGGATTGCAGTCAATTGGTCTCTTTTGAGCTTACAATTGGACATATCTTGGTGTTTTTATATGCTAAACATTATTGTAATCGTTATGAATCTCTCATCTACTTCTAAAAATACATTATTTAATATTGAATTGGTATAGAAGAAGCTGATAAAGCTCATCAAATGCAATGACGTTAAGCCTAAGGGCATGGATGTAGATGTATGGAAAAAAATGTATGAGTTGGCATATTCCACTATCATGTTAATATTCTCAAAGTCCATTTGCTATATTGTAAAAGACATGGTAGGACGTGGTGCATTTTGGTGTAGCAAGAAGCTTTGTTGTATGAGAAAGAAAATGCTACTTCATAAGTTTATTGGTTGAAAAAAATAATTGAACATTGCATTGAGGAGAGGCCTTGTATATCTAACCATCTCAATGAGTTTAATACTGTTTTTGACCAATGGACATCCTAGAAGATCACTTTTTATGATTCGGTTAAGATTATGTTCTTATTGATCACCTTGCCTAAGAGTTGAACACTTTTAGAGTAGCCATTAGCAACTCTGCACTTACAAGTGGTCTTATGAGTACTAACATTTAGAGTAGTTTGCTCATCAAGGAAATGAATAAAAAGAACAATGCATGGTCAAAAAGCCCTAGTATACTCATTGTGAGGGGAAGGTCAAATATCAGTGCACGAACTCACATGAGAGAGGCAACTCAATGAGTAAATCTCAAAGTAAGAAGGATATGGAATGCTTCTTTTGTAATAAGAAGAGATATAAAAGAAGGATTGCTACAAGTGAAAGAACAAGAAAAAGGACACAAAACATAATGAGGATAATGAAAAAAAGGAAGAGAAGGTCAAGACAAAGAGAAAAAAGATTAATACATGTCAATGGTGGAGATGTCTTGTATGTTTTTCTCTTTTCATGGCGTATTCTTGGTTGCCATGAATAATAGAATGTCACATAATGGCATATATCATTAAGGGAAAAAAAAAATCCCTTTTGTGCCTTTTAGACCCTAGGGAAAATAGTAAAATAAGCCTCTTCTCTCCACTTTTCCAATTGTTTTTTGCATTTTTAATATCGTCCCTTAAGAATTTGCCAAGATTCCTTCTTTCTCCTCAATAGCCATTTTTCAACCAAATCTTATATTTAGATAGAGGTTACTTACGAGAGTGTAAGGCTTGGTTTTCAATCCAAAATGATTAGTACATGTGGTGTAACTCATTTTTAGATAGAAAACAAGAAAAGTGAAAATTTAAAAGTTTTAAAAATATTTTTTGGGGATTTTTAATATTCTAGCTTATGGTCAAGAAATAAAATTGTTGGTCTTTTTTTTTTGGAAATGTATTTGGGGTAATTTTGAGTTTTTTAATATCTAAAAAACTCTTAAATATCCCTTCTCTCTGAGCTCTTATGCTTCATTCCACTTCTCTCAAAGCTCTATTATATTCTCTTCTTTGTGACTATCCAACCTCTCTTGCACTCTTCTTTCTATTCGTTCCATTAACTAACATTCACTCAACTAGATTGTTTAACTCTACTGACATATATTGAGTTAAGTCCCTATGTAATATTGGCCCTGTCACAAAGAGCTTGTGCATCCATAGCATAAAACTCATTTGAGACATCTTTTAATGTAGAGCCTTAAACTTTGGATTGCTTGAAGGGTCTTCCAACGTGTGTGCATTAAACAATTTGCACATGGATAATCTAAGCTCACCTTCACCTAGATTTTTAAGTACATATACATAGACACACGACTTTGTTTGATTGAAAACTATAATACTAGTGTAAAAGTATGAAAAAAGTTTTTGCTATCAAACTTCACTCTCAATTTTAATGTGAGTCTTATGGCTGTACTTTTTGTTACTTAATCATAATATTTGTTATGATTGTTAGCACATATGCATACAATAATTAATAAGATATATATATGTATTATGCATTATGTATATAAATCAATACATAGCTATAATTTATAATATTAATTAATGTATTTTAAATTATTATTATTATTATGTATAAGTATCCTTCATGCATTATTTATACTAATGATAATTTTAGCATGTGTACTATTGTTTTTAATACTTTAATGTACCTAATTACATGTATAATAATTAATACATAAAATCAAAAGTTCTTAAGACAATGGTAGTTTGTACTTGTAGGGAGTTATAACACAAAAATGGAATGATGATAAAATTTGATGATAATGCAATAGTTATTGTCAATATTAAAAAAATGTATATAATTTTATTTTGATTAATATAATATACATATATAATTATTTATAATTATATATATTATGTATAATTATTTATATATACTATTGAGAGAGAGAGAGAGAGAGAGAGAGAGAGAGAGAGAGAGAGAGAGAGAGAGAGAGAGAAGAAGAAGAAGAAGAAGAAGAAGTTTCGAATATAGTTTATGGGTTGTCAAATTTATATAATGTTATAGGCTTAGTGTGTGAGAATAATATGCATGTCATGATAGGCTCATTATGAATAGAAATTACCATATATCAGTGATGAGTGTTAAATTTCTATATATTTTATTTTCTTGCATTCAACATTGTATTAGTCTAAGTTGCCAAAACTTTTGAAGTTCAAATTAAGTTACTTTTATCAACTCCCCATTAATCCTCTCGCCACATGAATGTTGGGTATTAAAGGCATGTGCATAGCTACCTATATTTGCTTGTATATAGTACTTGCACACCTATACACTACAAGTGGCAAGCGCCCATCACTGTCACCCTATTCTTTATTCTTTTAGTGGCAATAGAATAAGGGAAGGTAGGTCACACATTGTGATTGTTGGAGTTCCCATACACCGATCTCTCTCTTCTTGCTTGAACCCCCATAGCTCTTGCTCCCTTCTTGCTTCCACTTTCACTCCACTTTCTAACAAAATGTACTTTGGAACCCCAATGTGAAGCACCAGGAGAATAACTAGGAGAATCTAAGCATGGAGTGCCTACTCAACTGCTACCATTAGCTTCCACATGTTATATATTTTTTGGTCAATAGAGGCCATTTTGCTTTGATTTGATAAATCCAATTTTATTGAACAAACATGTGGTTCATATAAGTACGATGATAATGTGTGATATGTGAGTATCCAATAAATATATCATACACATGATAATATAAATCAATTATTTAAAGTGTGGTACTTATGTACCTAATAACATAAATTTTGAAATTTGTACAATACAAGTGGTACATCATATGTAGTGCATACACGTATAGCTATATGCAATGCATGCATCATTGAAGTAATCCAAATTTATTAAACATGCATTAATGATTATACACACATTTCAAGAAACACAATAAAAAACTATTTGATTAGTACCAAAAGATGTACAAAAGATATTGACTTTCTAGTTTGTTATTATGCATGGTATACATGGCAATACCTTGCATCATATGTAGGGTAAAGGGGCCAAAAGAGTGTCATGAAAATGTGTCCTCTTTGATATTCTTCTTCATAGGTTGGCACTTCAAAATTTAGTGCAAAAAACCATTGCACAACATGTCAGAGCCAGCAAATTTTTTTCTATGAGAAATGGTGAAGGGATCACAGGGTCCCTGTTCAAAAAAATTGAGTTGCACTCGAGAACCAAAAGGTGAACAAAAATCGTAGTCTTCATCCACCAATCAACTTCGTTTTTGGTTCATTTCCTCCAACGGTTAATTGAGAAATACACAGAAAAGTGAGACTTTTCTAGGGATACTATTGTGACGTTACTGGGGGGCGCTACCCTACTGATCCCCATACCCCATGAGAATTCTATGAGCAAGGTTCCTTGCCCTGACAAAGCCAAAGAACAAAGTTAATGTCTTTGTCAGTGATAACGGCCCTCTTTGTATAAATGGCAGCCAATTGTGCATCATCAAGAAGGTCAACGAGGAACCCTCTACGATTGTCTATAGGGCCTCCATGACTACAATAGTCTAGTTTTATGATAATGGGCCATCCACCACTCGCACCCAATATCTCCCCATGCTCACCAACAACATGTCCTCTACAAAACTTCTAGGATAACCTTTTGGAAGGATGACTTCAAGATAAGCACATTGTATCCACTTTGAATCTACCTAATTTCATGAAGGGAAATGGTGCCCAGTTGCCATGTTCTCTTTTTTAATGGTAGTCTTCATGCCCTCAAGGGAGCATCTATTGTCCAAAGAAGGCTTCATCTTGTACTCTATACAAGACCATGCACCCAATCTTTGATACAACATCACCAATGTCTTACGTGGTGCACATTACGCAAGCTTGAGGAGGTTGGGATGGAGAAAAGATAGAAATTGGGGTGACACTATAAGGAAAGAATGAAAATAACAAGTGAAAATGAAAAGAGATTAAACTTATAATCCATTAAAACCCTAAACTGGGTAAAAGCAAATTTATACACAGTTCATCATGGGATCGTAAGCCATAATCTTTTATTGGAATGTGAGGAAACTTCAGACATGTATTTGTTAGATAGCCAAGAGCACACCAATTTTTTTGGGTGAAAAAGGGGTCAACATGGCCCCAGTTTGAAGTCTAGCATCTAGAGCCATTTTCCTACTAAGAAAATAGCTCTAAACACCAAATTTTGGACCAAGGCCTTCCTGGCACTTTTTCACTCAAAAAATGTTTGGCATGGTCTTAACTACCTAACAACTTCAAATGTTATTTTTCATTGCATTCTAATATGGTTAGGTATTTATAAAATTGTCTTATTCAAAATAATAGATGGATCAATAATTGAGGAAATAATCTTGCAATTATTGATTTTTAGAAATTTCATGCCATGTAAACTCTACAAAGGCATGGAGAGTAAAGTGTATAATAAGTTATGACAACTCTCCAATGTTTTTAATGGTGAATTCAGCAATCATAATAACATATATTGTAATTAAGTTTAAAAAGTATAGCAAGAAGACTCACATTAAATTTGATTTCATAGTTAATGATTAATACACAATTCACTATATTAAAATATTATTAACTATAATTAATATGTATATGATTGAATTAGAGTATGTTTATATTATATGTATTATTATTGTCATCATCATGAGTATACTAAAATATTAATACATATAATAATATACATATGCGAATTATTATATATATATATATATATATAGAAAATTAAAATACATATAATATAATTATAGTTGATATGAATAATAAATTGATGATAATTATATATAATATAAGCATTAGTTATAAATATACTTATAAATTATAGGTCAAGTATAATTTGTGTAATAATATTCAATGATAATATTGTACAGTATCTCGAGGGATATTAATTTTAGGTCAAGTATAATTTATGTGATGATATTCAATAATAATAATAATAATAATAATAATAATAATAATAATATGGTATTGAGAGAGAGAGAGAGAGAGAGAGAGAGAGAGAGAGAGAGAGAGAGAGAGAGAGAGAGAGAGAGAGAGAGAGAGAGAGAGAGAGAGAGAGAGAGAGAGAGAGAGAGAGAGAGAGAGAGAGGTGGGAAAAGGGAGAAAAGTGGAAAAAAAGATCTAGAAAAAAGGAGAGAAAAAGAGAAGGTTTTAGAGAGTGATGAGATGTTCCTTCTAGTAATACTTATATATACAATAATACACACATACACACACATAAACACAAACACACACATAGATATGTGTATGTGTGTATGAGTGATACATATACAAATACTTTTTTTCTCTTTTTGTTTTATCTATGCTGTGTGTGTGTGTGTGTGCACATGCATATATATATGTATGTGTACATATATGTATTTGTGTACATATACATGTGTATGTTTAATACGGGTGTATCTATTTATGAGGCCTCTCTTGCTCTCATAATTTTTATTTTCTCTCTTTTCTTTTTCTTCCTCTTGCCTTGCCTCTCATATGTATGCATGTTGTATACAAATGTATATGTGTATATGTATGTTTATAAGTGCATTTTTATAAGTGTGTAGCCACACACACACACACACACACACTCTCTCTCTCTCTCTCTCATATATGTTTATGATTGTATGAACATGTATGCATATGTGCATGTGGGTGTATATATGTGCATACATGTGCATATGCATTTGCACATGGATATGTCTATGTGGTATTATTCATGTGTTTTTATAGTCTATGTGTATTTGTGTATGGTTTAAGAGTATATATGCATTGCACATGTTCAACCATTAAAATTATTATCTCATCCCATATGTTCAATTAAGAAAAGAATTCAACTCTTTTTTGTAGTGTATGTGCATTTGTAGATGTTCTTAGAGTATTGCATGCACATGTTCAACCATTAAATATATTTTCATTTCATATGTCTAATTAGAAAAGAAATACATACATACATACATACATACATACACACACACACACACACACACACACACACACATATATATATATATATATATATATATATATATATATATATATATATATATATATAGAGAGAGAGAGAGAGAGAGAGAGAGAGAGAGAGAGAGAGAGAGAGAGAAAGAGAGCCACATATAAATTTTCAAAGACTTACAATTGCTATTTCCATAATCATGTCCTATGTTCAATTAAATTTAAAGAGAAAGAGAGTGTATGTAATTAATTAAAAGACAAATAGTGTGCATGTATATGTGTTGAACACACACACACACACACACACACACACACACACACACACACACACACACACACACACACACACACACACACACACACACACACACACACACACACACACAGAGGATATAAATATAACCCCACTTACCCTTCAAGAAAAAACCCTTTTTATTTTTTAAACATCAAATCTCTTCTCCTTGTGCTACATAGGCTTGGGAGCTTTCCAGTTAGTTCAAGATCCTCAAGGCAAAGCTCTAAATAATATATATAATAAGATAAAAATGGTGGTTGTAATGATAAGTACACAAATATTCTTAGTGCTTCTTCAATTTCCTTGATGGGGGAGAGAAAGGGCCTTCGGATGTGAACGTGGGTTCTTTCATTGCTTTGAATATGATACACTTCCTCTTCAACTCTTCCTCTAGGAGAAGTGTATTCGACTATGACAGGGTTATAACAATGATACCCTTTTTGCTCTAAAGACTATCCAATAAAAATACATTTTTCAGCCTTTGGATCAAGCTTCTTTCATAGCTCATCTAGCACATGAACATATCTAATACAACCGAACACTTTCAAGTGTGACACACTATAAGATACACGCCTCATATTGACTAGAGTAGCACACACATATATTCCTTCATCATGTGCTTGGTCAAATAGGTATAGAAGATTTTGTTGCTTCAAAAGCACCACTTTCTTCACAATGAACATAGTAGGTATTGTTTGGAGGGGTACAAATTCGGTCAATGCTTGAATCTTCACAAATTTTTCTTGCCCTTTTAGTGAGCGATTTCATATGGAAGGCCATGACATTAGCAACAAGGTTGAGATTGTCATGGCCCTTCATCATACAACATGATCGATTACTTGAAAATTTGAAGAGAATACAAATTTTAATAAATAAGAACAAATAAAGAAAGCATGCACAATACAAGATTGGGTATAGTCTCCCCCATGCATGGGTGAGCACCTCAGCTATGTATGCATTGATAGATTCTTAATTAGCTTTTGTGCTCAAAATCCATTGAAGGACATCCAATTTGAGCTCTTGCTTTCCTTCTCCTTGTACAATATGCTTTTCTCTAGAAAAAGCAAAATGTAATTCTATTCTAAGCATTATTTCAAAAATAGTATTTTAGCTTGTTTAGGCTTTTATTCAAGAAATTACAACCAAGTAAATAACTTGCATATGTCTACATACAACAACCTTGCGCTAAGAAGCATCTACAAAAGTTGTGATAATCATGTGTTGGTGAAGCATCCATAAATTAATAAAACTCGCACACTATGACATGCTCTACTAAAAAATATGAATTCAACTAGCTCTACCTAATAATCATTACAACACAAAACACATTAGTGCCATTTATCTACCAAGCACAATGTGACTAGTACCATACATGGGCCTATGTATAACAAGTCATAATCATATAGCAAATAGACAATGAAAATAGACTATAAGCAAAAATCATCTTGTTTTCATAGCAATCTCCATAACATTGCCAAACTAAAATGTTTTCTTTGAATGTGATAGTTTTATCTTAATATATTCTATATCTCAATTATAAATACTTAATTTTATTAATCACTTCTTCTAGAATTTCCATATAGTCTTTATCTAAAGCATTAAATGACTACTAGAACATCAATTGGTACATTGGTTATAGAAATGGGTAACTTTTTTCCATAAACTATTGTAAAAGGTGACATGAGTACCTAGTCCATGACTAGATATCTAGACACTTAAAAACCTAAACTTAGCTAGGGACTATTCTCTTAATCACCAACAATCACCATTCAACAACTCAACTCCTCAAATGAAAACAACATATACAGTCTTCTAGTAATGTATTAGTGTTAGACCACAACAATAATTTAATGGTAGACCATAAGAATGATTTATAACAAGCACCAAAATAAGTAAATGGTTAGCAAAAGCAACGCCATCATACAGAAAGACATCTAATGCAATCATGAACTAGCACCATAACTTTTGCACATTACCAAACAAAGGAAGAGAGTAAAATAAACAACATACCTCCTTTAGGAAATAAAACAACCACTCAAGCTCAATCACAATTTTCTAGCAAATTCTTATTATTCCAATTCAAGTTATTTAATGGATTAAGCTTCTTAATCTAGCAATTATCATTCAAATAGCATGCACCTACTAGGTTTTTTTCCTTGAAAATTTTCTAACATTCTTTGATTTAATTGGAACATTCAATTATGATATTTGGTTTACACATTAAAAACTTAAAAATCACGTGATAATTGTATACATCTTGAAATTTTTTTAACTTTTAAATCACACATCAAAGTGCAAACTTGGAGTTCCTTGAGTACTCAAGGAGTGAAGTCCTTGAAGAAGTGAAAATGTGTCTTCATGGAGCCAACCTCAATTTTATCATTGCTGAGATCATCAAATTGAAGAGATCCCATCATTGTAGAAGGTTTTGGTAGAGTCTGTGGAATTTTAAAATGAAGATGGAAACTGGAAACTAGTCATAAAGACAATTTGGCCCAAATAACAATAGAGATGATAAAGTTGTAGTCCATAAAATGGGAAGGATATGACTTATGGGAATTGAGGCTTAAAGGGGCTTGGATAGCCTCTAATTATTAAGGTTAATAGAGAACCTTGAAAGGTGACTGGACGGTGAAAGCACCAATGGAAGCAAGAAAAGAGCAAGCGCTATGGATGTTTAAGTAAGGAGAGAGCACGATATGTGGGAACTCCTTTTTCACTAAAATAATAAAGAATAAAGTGACATTGATGGGCATGCACCATCTGTAGTGTATAGGTGTGCAGGTCTGTATACAAATAAGTGTAAGCAGCTAGGCATAGAGGGCCTTTAACCCCCAATAACCTCCCACTTAAGGGCAAATGTGCCTCAATGAGGAGTAAAAGAAAAAAGAGAAAAGTACAAATTCTACATAGAGTACAATAGGATAAGAAAATGAGTCATCTCATCCTACGTCCATCATCTTCCTAAGAAAGGCATATTGTCACACTGGGAAACTTTTATTGAGGAGATATACGTGATTCGTATCCATAGGGATCTTGACAAGCTCAATGGACTTGTCCTCTACCACCTCTCTAATGAAGTGATAATGTACCTCAATGTGCTTTGTCTTCACATGGAAGACTAGATTGTGGGCCAAGTGAATCGCACTCATCGAATCCAAATGTAGTGTAGGAGTCATAGTAGAGCCTCCTTAGAGTGATTGCATGCAAAATGGGCATACCAAGTATGTGTGAGGTCTACCCATGTCTTTCATCTTAAAGCTCTTCTTAAGCTGAGTCTTAAAAGCATCGAGCTTAATATGAGCACTTTGAGCAATAAGCATATCATCAATATAAAGTACCAAGATAATAAGGCTATTATCATGGACTTTCTTTGTGTATAAACATGGATCCATATCACTATAAGAATATCTTTGTGAATGCATAAAAGTATCAAACTTATAGTATCGCTCCTTGGGTGCCTGCCTAAGTCCATAAAGGCTCTTCTTCAATTAGCACACTAACAAAACCCTTAGGTTGGTACATATAGATGTTCTCATGTAGGTCCCCACAAAAAAGCCATCTTGACATCCATCTAATAAATATCTAGATCAAATTGAGCAACCAAGGCCAAGACCAAGTTTAGGATCATCTTGATCATAGGAGAGAGGATATCATCAAAATCAACTCCATTTTCCTACCTAAAGCCTTTAGTGAACCAATCTAGCCTTCTATGTTGGCTTTGGGTGACCAGGGTACTCTTCAATTTATATACCTACTTGCATGGCAATGCATGCTTTCCATCAACAAGCAAGAAAACAAAGTCCTGTGTATGGTTCTTCTTTAGTGAATCAAACTTAGACTACAGAGCCCTCTCTTAAGAATAGTAATCACCTTTGTGCATAGCCTCCTCATAGTGGCTCAATAGAGTTTTTCACCATGTCATAATCCATAGAGGGCTCATAGTGATTAGGAGGATGTGAAGCCCTAGTGAAGTGTCTCAAAACTGATTGGGGGGCATTTCCAGCTTTTCCTCTCTATCCAATATCATGAGCCTACACAATAGGTAGATCTTGGGCCACTATATCATCTACAACAGTAATAGGCTGTCTCATTGGGGATGGTTGTATTGTAACACAATGATGCTCCCAAAAGATCACCCTACATACCTCAATCACTTGCTTGTCTCATATGTATCTTTTCTTCATGGAAAATAACATCGTGGCCGTAGATAATCTTCCAAGCGCTTGTGTATCCCAAAGATGATAGCCTATCTCACCTACATCACCATAACCAAGAAAGATGCTTTTTATGGAATCTAGATCCAACTTATTGTGCTTCTTTTTGGAGATATGGCAAAAAGCCTTACATCCAAGAACTCACAAATGTGTATACAAAGGAGGTTTACCAAACCATACCTTCTCTCTACCACTCTACCATCGAGAGGAGTGCATAGGGGTCTACTAATAACATACATGGTAGTAGTAACTACCTCAATCCAAAAGTGCTATGGTAAGCCTTCCTGACTAAGTATACTACGCACTCTTTTCTAAATAGTTATGTTCATGCGCTCTACAATACCATTCTAGGGTGGGGTGTATAGAGTGATCATTAATATCCCTCTCATCACATAGCTTCTCAAAGGCCTCAAAGACATATTTACCCCATTGTTTGACCATAGGCATTTTAGCCTATACCTAAACTAGTTCTCACAACTATGGTGAGAAAGCATTGAAACATATGTAAGACATTCAATTTTTGCTTAATGGGATAAGTCTAAACCTTATGTGAATAATCATCTATGAATGTAACAAGAAGGCATGGGGCCACAAACATTTGAATTAACAAGAGCTAAAGGCTCATCCACATGCATAGAACCAAACTTTTATGCGAATTACAAGTTTGCCTACTATAAAGACAATGATCACATGAATCAAAGGAAGAATAATCCAAGGGTGGTAGATATTGCAAACAGGTCAATACTTTTACTTCTCTCAAAGACAAGTGCCTGAGGTGACGATGCCATAAAGATACATGTGGAAGATCGGTCACAACAAAAAATACATGGTCATCATACCCAAAAACAAGCAAAGGGTAGAGGTTATCAACCTTGGCACCTCTAGCAAAAAATACCTTCCATGAAGAATCACCAAAAGATACATGATACCTATCATCATCCAACTCTCCAACTGAAAATGGGCTTTTCGTGAAAGTTGGAATATGACATACATCACGATGCACAAATGCATCACCATATCAAACTACAATCCAACATCACCTATGCTAATGATGTCCAATGTAGTATCATCCTCTAGTCTAATAGAATCTATAACAGTATGATAGCGATAGAATTAATGGTGATGCAAGGCAACATTAAAGAAAGCCCTGAATCAAGGAACCAACACTAAGAGTAAGTGGACAATGCATTGGTCAATTGAGTAGCATTAAGAGATGAAGCTACAAGAACATAATCACTAGAAGTGTACTCTAACATATTTTTCTCCTCTCTCTTCACATCAGACTTGGGTATGATATTAGTGGACTTTGCATCTCCCTACACTTCCCCCTAGCCTTTTTCATTGCGCTTGTTGCCAATGTGCATTTTATGGCACTCTACCGCAATTTGACCTTGCTATCTCACAATAATGACATGTTAAAGAGGACTTACAACCACCACATAACTTATTATGAGATTTCCCACGAGACCGAGACTTTTTCGCATTGGATTGTGAGTCTTTACCATGGTTACTACCATTTCCACCATTTCTACCTCTAACAATTAGTGCATAAGAAGTGTAGGTTGCATCAATATTCTTCATGTTCACTCCTTCTATCAGTAGAGTACTCTCTACGTCACTACATTTATAACCACCCTTGTGGGAATTAGTTCTCATAGTAGTATGAAATGTATCCCGTGATTCAGGAAGTGTCACAAGCAAGAATGACATAATGTTATCCTTAAACTTGATGTCCTATGAGACAAGTTGGCTAAAAATAGAGTGAAACTCATTCAAATGAGTAGACATAAGAGTGCCCTTCTTCGTGTGAGGGTCCATAAGTGTGTTCAACCATTATAACTGAGATTCAAGACTTTGCTTGTCACAAAGATCAATGATCTTCTTCCATAACTCATAAGTACCACCCTTACCATAGATAACATTAAAGTACACATGTTTTTAGACAAAGACAATATGATAGTGGGATTGCCTAACTCATCAAGCTCATCCCAGTCTTCTCTATTCCAATATTTTGGCTTTATGCCCTTTGTCTTCAATAGCCTAACAACCTGCTTTTCGAAGTTGAAATAACATTATCGGCTGATGCATGAGAAGTATCTACCATAACAATTGCAAAGGCTGGCAAAATGACAAGAATATGGGCTGTTGTAAATATAGCAAAACAACCACAAATCTAAGCCAAAGGGGTGGGAACCAAAGAGGGTACAGATGTCCACAAATTGCAATCAAAAGAGTGACAAATCAAAGTGTCCACTCTCCAAAAGAATGTTGAAAACAGTAATTATAGCATTGTTGTAATAACTATAGCAGTGTATGTCAATTCTATTGTGGGCAAATAGACAATATAACAAGCTCTCACAACCAGGGATATATGGCTAGCAACCAAGATATACAGATTGCAACTGGCAGTGAGTAGGCATAGACCATTGGTACCAAATACTGTCTCACTAATTTAAAAGTATAAGTAAACTATACTTCCCATAAGCTTCCACATGATGCATGTAGGAATATCTCAAGAGCAGCTATGCAAGATTCGGCAAATGCACAACTAATTGAGCAAAGATCAATGATGCTGAGTACATAACTAATATGCATGTATACATCACTAACAAACTATCGAGACAGAGGTAAGTGTTGGTGTCCAAAGAAAATGGAATCAAATCAGTCCACAAGCGGAAGTAACTACATTAAGTAGCATACATGAGAGGATAAAAATCAGTTTGACGAGTCCCGACGTGTCAAAGAACTAAGCTCTACCAAGTAAATACAAGTGTCTCCCATTGGAAGCAAATTCAAAATGCAAAGAAAAGCTCAAGACATAAGTGGCATAGCATACGGGAAGCCCAAGTACATCATAAATACATTCGAGAAATTTTATACATACATGCATGCATACATATGTACATGTTTATATATTTTTTTGTTATTGTTTTTCTTTTTCTTTTGTTAAGGGGTGCTTTAGGGTTTGTATAGCCCCCCCATTCCAATCAGGAATGACAATTCTACTCACATAGTGTCACCCTTTATTCGATCGCTACCTCAAGGAGCTTAGATCCAAGCCTTAGTGCCACCACACCACAAAAGTCACCACATAGGCTACTACTCACACAATGTGCACCTGCCATCTAGAGTTGATTGGATCTCCATCTAGAGCTTACCACATTCACCCTACTCCATGCTGGCCTAAAGCCCACCTCATCCACCTTGGTCACCACACCCCACCTTGGCCACCTATTTCGCCTCCTCTCTAGAACCTCTTCCTTGCCTCACCAACTTCTTCACCTCTCTACCCTCTCCACCACCTCATCTACCCAAACCTACTACGCCCCCTTGCCACCTTACCTTCTCCACCTTCACCCATCTTTCCACCATAACCACTCAAAAAAATAATAAAAGGGATAATGAGTGCTCTATGCGGTGCACACACACACACACACACACACACACACACACACACACACACACACACACACACACACACACACACACACACACACACACACACACACACACACACACACACACACACACACACACAGAGTATAAGTATAAGTGAGTAAGTAAGTAAGTAAGTAAGTAAGTATGTGTGTGTGTGTGTAGAGAGAGAGAGAGAGAGAGAGAGAGAGAGAGAGAGAGAGAGAGAGAGAGAGAGAGAGAGAGAGAGAGAGAGAGAGAGAGAGAGAGAGAGAGAGAGAGCCTCATTTGCCTACCTTCTCTATTATAACTCTTTCACCACTCTTTAGCCACTAAACCTCACCCACCATCCGCACCATCAAAATATCTTCTACCTCCTCCATCCTATTTGCTTTATCACGTCCTACTTACCATTTCCTAACCAGCTAATCTCCACCCCCACACATTCTTTTCTCTCTCTACCATACCCACTCTCCCTCTCATCATTTTTTATTTGCCAGAGTAGCCATCCAATTGCTAGGCCACCATACCATAAAAAAGAATAGACAATTCAACTACCATAAAAAAGAATAGCCACTATTGTGTTGTTAAGAAGGGAGGAAAGAGCCATTAAGAAGGAGTGGAGCCACACCACAACCACTGAGAGGAGAAGCCACTAAGAGGTAGATTCCACACCATCTTGTTGATTAAAAAATAATGAATTGGGTGCTTGCATAACTCATGAAACTTAATTGTGATTATTGGGGAATTGGGGAATGAGTGAGTAGCAATGTGTTAGGGTGTCAAGGAGAGTGGGAAAGGTAGTGGCACATTCAAAGTATTAGTTACAACAAGATGTGGTTTTGCCAAATTTATTGCTGTAAATTTTCATTTCGAATTGTTCTCTTAGGTCTCATTAGAATGCTGCAAACTTTATGCAACTAAAACTTGCAAGTTGTCAATCTCAACTTATTAAACCAAAACCCATCAACTTAAAAGTCTCCTAATGGAGCGGGATGCATTCCTTAAGACGATGATGGCCATAGGATGAAATGACATCTTTCATTATCCAATTATACTACCCATACAATTTGTACTTTTCTATTTTTTTCTTTTACTCCTCACTAAGGCACATTCAGCTTTAAGTGGGAGGTTGTTGGTGGTTAAAGGCCATCTATGTACCTAGCCATTCACACTCCCTATGTACTTAGCACACGTACACTTGTACCTTGCAAGTGGCAACCACCCATCGCTATCACTTTATTCACTATTCTTTCTATGACAACAGAATAAGGAAGGTCACACATTGTGACTATTGGAGTTCCCACATACCGTCTTGCTCTCTCTTGCTTGAACCTCCACTCAACCTCCATAGCTCTTGCTTCCACTTCTACTCTCACTCTTGCTCCACCTTTCAAAGGTATTCCAGTGGCCCGTAAAAGTATCTAAATATCTTTTTAGCCAAACATAGCTCTTTCCCAAAGTACGCCAGCTCCATTTGATCCTAAAAATATTAGGTAGGATTTTGACTATTTCTTTTTTGTCATGGAAGATATCCAAATATATTTCTGGCGAAACATAACCCTTTCACAAAGCACATCCACTCTATTTGATACTATATATATTAAGTAGGGCTTTTGAATATTTCTTTTTCGTCATAGAAAGTATCCAAAAATCCTTTTAGCCAAACATAGCTCTTTCCCAAATCACATTTACTCCGTTTGGTACTACACATATTAAGCATGGCCTTTGAATATTTCTTTTTTATCATGGAAGAACCACCCATCCATGCATGCAATGCATGTTTAACTATTTTGTGTGTAATTGGGTTGTGGCATTTTCATATGACCATACTTGTTAGATGCGTGCTCAAAAATACATCTAGAAAGACATGTTCATACTCAATAGTTTCAATGGTACTATAACCATCTCAATAAACCTTTAAAAAAATAAAATAAGTAATAATAACACTTTGAGGAGCACAAGGAATGAAGCTTTTTCATGAGGGTCGAGGATTCGAGCTTATTCTTCAACATTGGTTCTTACTCTTCGGAATTTGATAGATATATTATTCTCATCACCAAGCTTTAGATTGAAGACGAACATGTGCTTCAGCTTGAGGGGCATTGAGGCTCAATTTGGGGCTTCCATATCCCAAGGTTGCATTTGGGCAACCATTACTGGTTGGAATTGATGCAAAATAGCTTGGCTTTGGATACTCAAACAAAGGTTTTGGATGCTTAAAGAGGACATTAAAACTTTCCAAGAGAAAAAAAATCAAAATTCTCTTCCATTTTATCTCTCTTAAATGTATCTGCAGTAGAGGAGAAAGTGAGAGGACCTCTCAAGCATTTATTTTGGGAGGTATTCTATCCTTTTTGAGTGGATATAGAGCATGTTGTAGAAGTCACAGACAACTATGGTAACTTGATAGCACTTCAATATTTTGGACATGACTTTTGCATCCAATATTTCATTGAGGTGTTCTATAGCTCAAAACAAAGAGGTGACAAGAGCTATAGATTTAGGTAATTATAGAGTTCATTTTGTATAATTCTTAGTTATCTATTTTACATAGAATAGAGATATTGTTTGGACAACACTTTTGGACAATAACTCACACTCAAAGGCTAAAGGATTACTCTAGGCTTTGGATTGCATATATAATTCAATGGATTTGTCATCTTCTTGAAGGATTTGTGATGCTAGTTTATAATCACTTTGTAGAGATTATGCAAGTTGAAATTGATTTGTGAAGATAGTTTGCATGTACTTGGGCTTTGATGACTATTTTATACTTAGATTATAGTTGCAATACTTGGGAAAGCTTAAACAAAAATCATATACCTTTAGGAGTACTAAAATATCATTTTGCATTATTTTTATGTTGTTTTGATATTTGGATAGATGTTGTTATAGGGCACTCCCTTTATAGTCCATTGGTCTATTTTTGCCTTTCAATTGGCATATCTTGTTGTTTTTGGTGTGCATGCCTATGTTTGTCATTATGGCTTCTTCATTGAGTTCAAAAAATGTACTCTTCAATACTAAAAAAGCTTAATGGTATGATGTTTTTATATTGGAAAGAGTAAATATACAATGTATTAGTACATAAGAAGTAAGTAAAGTTGATCAGCTTGAGGAAGGAAACATGTAAGTTACAAGATTTGGAGCTAAAGTTCTAAATTAATGCCAAAGAAAGTATCCATGAATCAAAAGGGAGTGGTGGGGAGTGGTTGTTGGGGTAAAGGCCAATTGTCAATAGTCTAATGAGTATCCCTTGTATACATATACATTGTATAGTCATATATAAGCGAAGATGACAAAAAATAAGGGTACCATTCACTTTGTACCCACATAACTCTCTCATGTTCTTCTCTCTTTCCAACCCTCTTACACTCCATAGATTTATCTTGCATCCCACCATTGCTTTCCTCTTGATTGGTATCAGGGCCAATAGCCCAACATGGAGTAAAAATAAACAATGATAAATATACAATCCCAATTCTTGTCACACAAGAGTGACAATGCAAAGTAGGAAGAAACATATCACTATTCTTTGTCCATCTATAGGAGATGGATCACTGTTTGGAAAGAAGAGCCTCAAAGAAGAGAAATAACTGTGATGTTGTCAAAGTTACTTTGAAAAAAGATGGAGTTATGACTCTACTTGAAGGCATTAATACTTCTAATGTAGAGAGTGCTACTATAGCACACAACCATACACATTGTGTACATAGAGAATTGGGAGAAGGTTCTCATATCTATTAAGAGAAGGTTCTCACCTCTATTAAGGAGTGAATACCACAATATAAGAAGTCAAAACAAATTAGTGACTTGACATAAGAAAACACAACATTGCCATTGTACAAGTGAATGAGGTAGTCCATTCATGTGATTGCACAAAAGCACGGGATGAATGATTGATTCATACATTCCTTTTACATTCTCAACATGTCATCTATGATGGCATACAAGTGAGAAAGTCCTAGGCCATTGAGTTACTTGCCTTGGATAAGACACATCTTGTAGATGAGCTAATATGACTTGTAAGTTGTCATGGCTAATTCTATTGATGAGGGTTCCACCCCAAAGACAAGTGTTGACTATGTGTGCCATCATGCTTCAATCAATTGATGTAACTTCTCTACAACATGCAAAAGGATTGATATAATACGATGCCAAATGCACATATTGAAAACATTTGAGAAATGTGGATGTCCTTCAAATTGCATGTGGAGTTTGCAAATGTGGCTTAAAATGTCCGATATAATCATTCACAATGAGCATGAGAGCCATATTGTTGGTAGTAGAAATGACCTTTGCCACTTGTGCATACTCCCAAGTGTCATCCAATGTTACATGGATGACTTGTTTGATGCGAGCACAAATTGATGACACATAGTCAAGATTAGTGTATCCAAAAGAGAAACTCTGTACATATAGAGCCTCCCCTTGGATAATGCCACTTTAGATTCTTCATGACCTAGAAAGAGGTCCAAAAAATGGCCTATCAAATGCAAAACAAAGGTAACATGTCATTGTTAGTTCCCATGTGTGGGCAGGGGCTTGTCTAGGTGTTGTTCACCATTGTAAAACATTAATTTTATATATTGCAAAGAGATCCACAAACAAAAATTGGAGATCGACGTACATTGAGGCTCTAAAGTTAAAAGAAAAAAACAAGGTAAATACATGCCCCTCATACATGCATCATCATACATTTCACTTTTGCATGGGTTGAAGGCCCATTGATATGTGTGGGTTTTGTATTACCAACCATACGATCTGTGAATGAATGAGAAGGACAAGCCTCACATCATTGTCATTTAGGATGACTATAGGCAACAAATGTCACTGCAATTCTTAATGTACAATCATAAGCAAGTCTGAACATGTTCAATAAAAATGTTTTAATGTGTACTAATGCCCTTGCAATCAACAAGAGAACATTGGATAATGACTAACCACAATACTTGCTCTCTCAAGAATCATCAATATTTGACATGTTTCCATTGCCCCTTGTCATGGACAAGTTTGCTCAAGATCTTTGAGCAATCCTTATGGTCATACAAGAGGTTGAACATTGTTGGCATGCACATATTGGAGGTCATTGACACCAAAATTTATGCCATGTTCTTGTTTGTTGTTTTCACATTAAGAGGGTATGGGTGAAGAATCTTCTCATACTTCTACAGTTCATATTATATTCTACTTTGATTGTTGTTACATACATCTGCATTCCTTTGACTAATGGCATTTCTATTTTCAATAATGTTTATCCAAGTTTCATATGAGGCACAAGATGTCTTACATACATCTATGTCTAGCCTCATGCATGCAATAAGGAGGATCCATTTGAAGCATGCACATGAACTTGCTATAGGAAGCGTAGTCCAAACATACAAAAATGCATCTCATGTGTAGAAACAAAATTTGGCCACCTCTTCCTACAGAGTGGGGTGGACACCACCAATGGCATAGGGCAATAGTTGAAGTACACTCTCCTTTATTCAAGGATTAATAGTGGAGCTTTTGCCTACCTTGGTTGGTGACTTTGCTAATGGGAGGCACAACCCTTGATTTCTTAAAGCAAAAGTAGGAGATGGGCGAGGTGACTAAGCTTACGTTTCTTTTCAATTAAGAGAGACTTGATTGGCTTAAGCATGACACACTTGACCCCTTCCTATTGTACCAATCCTACTATAGCGGAGGTGGTCAATGAGCTTATAATGCTCTTCAATATGCAAAGCACTTTCCTTGTTGGCACTTAGTAAGTATATTGTGATTGCTTAGATGGGATTATCGAGTATAAGAACATGCACGGCATACTAGGGCTTAGTGTTGCCTCTCCCATCTACATAAGATTCTTCATGGCATCATCCATATGAGTGTAGCCTCAAATGCAAGGGACCACGTGAGTGATACGCATGCCAATGTGGCAATTGAAAGTGATCCAAACATATTGCATGGCATTGATGAACTACGAAGGATACTCCAAAACATGGAGGACTATATTGACATCACTCAAATCAACACAAATGGAGGCTTGCACGTGGGTTGTGAGGAGCCAAAATCACATCTTAGCATGTTAGTGATGCCCTATCTTAGAAAGGGGGGAATTAAGAAAATTCAAGAGAATTTAACGTGGACCCTCCCACGCTTGTCTCATATGATCTACTTCGATAAGGGACCCTTGTCTCCGATCCCCGAGACACTCCATGAGAATGAGGGGCTTGTGAAGGGTAAAGGTTTAGAAAAACGATAAACCTTAGAAATTTTGATTCGCCCGTTCTTTCGTTGGATTCTAGACTAATCGAGCCGCCACGAAAAACTCATCGTCGTCATCCGGATCGACCTCAATATAATCGTGAACCCCCAGAGCAGCCTCGCCATCATCAACGTGAAGATCTGAGGGAGAGACACCACTCGAACCAAGAAAACTGATTGGCATGAAAGAGAACCAGACGTCTGACGGCGACCATCGCTGTGATGAGAGAGTCACACTAAGCTCATCGAACTGCCATAATCGATGAAACGATCTGATTGTCTGCATCGACTCCACCCAAAATAAGAGAGCACCACCACTCGCTGCGAAGGTGATATGCCCAACGAAAGATCGAGGCGAGAGAGAGAGAGAGAGAGAGAGAGAGTTTGACGACGCCCATGCAAGGCTAAGGCATGTATCTTTTATCTTCTACCGTGATGATTAACAGGAGGTTGACGGGGCCTATAGCTATTATCGAATTATAACACCTATTATAATATATAAACGAAATTTACATTAACGTATACATAAAAACGAAATTTTTATACATACATACATACATACAGACATACATATATATATATATATATATATATATATATATATAATGTGTATAATGAATACTATTATATATAATCAAAAGAATTTACATTAACATGTCTATATACAAAAACACATTTTAGATTAATAACAAATATATGTATCTAAGCCATATAATAATAGAATATATAGATGTATATTTATGCATATATATTGATTTAGTATAATATATTATATTTAATAGATATATTGAGTTCCAAAATAAAGGCCAAGACTTGCAATGCATGTTCTTGCAAGATGGAGAGGGTAATTTGAAATCAATTGTAAAAACATGGGTGCCAATAAAATTGCATTACCCTTTGCATGATGGGCTTTACAAATGGAGCCAATCATGATAGAGTTTTGAGCCCATACTAATGGAAAGCTTGAGCTGCCATGCTAGTATTCTCATACTAGCTCATTTTCTTGGATATGATGTTATTCCAGGCCTAGGTTAATTATGTAAAATGTGACTCTTCAAGTCTCAATAGTGAGTCTTTGAGGGATGTCAAGCTATCAATCCCTTGCTGGGCTAGTGCTCGAGAAACTTATACAAATCCTAATGGACTCTTTTTCAACAGGAAAATTAAGCAATTTGGACATAAACTTATAGAAATGTTCAAAATTAAAAACTTCTAAGGTAAAATCTTTCTAGGCACAATACTAATAGGAAATCCTCAATGCTAAATGGCTCTACAATAAGCAAAGACACCACTTTCTTAGCCCTTAGGGAGGGAGAGAACTTAGAAGGAGGGAGAGAGATTCATGTGACGCAATGCTTACTCAACGTGAGATGAGACAGCCGCCATCTTAGCTGTTGCAGCACTGCAGAACAGCTCACAATAAGCTTGTGAAGCCCACTAGCTCTTTTCTAATGCGGACATTGTGAAGCTCTTGCACTACAAGGATATGGAGATATAGCGATGGCGATTTGCGACGTAAAATAGCAACATCGCTATTAGCATCACATAATAGCGACGCAAATAACAATGGTACTTAGACGAAAAAATGTGGGCCGAAACCCGAGCACGTCATTTTGCGCGCATACATGAAAGAGAGAGCGAGAGGGAGAGCGAACATCTTGCATTTGAGAGGGAGAGGGAGAGAAAGAGAGAAAGAGGGAGAAAGAAGGCTTCTCACCACCGCTGCCACCATTCGCGAAGAAGAGGAGGAGGTGTACGGAGGGTGAAGAGGAGCCATCATTGCGAAGAGGAGCCACCAAACCCTTCTTCGAGCCTTTGCGGTGAGTGCATTGTCCATTCTTGCTTCGCTTTTTTATTTTCTCTCTCTCTTTTACTTATTTTTTGTATAATTCGTGTATTGAGGGAGGGAGAGGAAATGAGAGAGAAAGAGAGGGAGAGGGAGAGGGAGGGAGAGGAAGAGGGAAAGGGAAAGGGAGAGAGGGAAACATTAAACATAATAGGGAAAGAGAGAGGGAGAGGGAGAGTGGGAGGGAGAGGAAATGAGAGAGGGAGAGGGAGAGGGAGAGGGAAACATTAAACATAATAGGGAAAGAGAGAAAGAGAGGGAGGGAGAGTAAATGATAGAGGGAGAGGAAGAGAGAAAAAACATTAAACATAATAGGGAAAGGGAGAGGGAGAGGGAGGGAGAGGAAAGAGAGGGAAACATTCAACATAATAGGGAAACAGAGAGGGAGAGAAAAAACATTAAACATAATAGAGAAAGAGAGAAAGGGAGGGAGAGGAAATGAGAAAGGGAGAGGAGAGAGAAAAAACATTAAACATAATAGGGAAAGAGAGAAAGAGAGGGTGAGGATGAGGGAGGGAGAAGAAATGAGAGAGGGAGAGGAAGAGAGAAAAGGAAATAAGAGAAGGAGAGGAGAGAGAAAAAGAGAGAAACAACATTAAACATAATAGGGAAGGAGAGAAAGAGAGGGTGAGGGTGAGGGTGAGGGAATGAGCGAGGGAGGGAGAAAGGAAAAGAGAGAAAAAGGAAGAAAAAACATTAAACCTAATAGGGAAAGAGAGAAAGAGAGGGTGAGGGTGAGGGAGGGAGCGGAAATGAGAGAGGGAGAGGAAGAGACAAAAGGAAAGAAAGAACGAGAGAGAGAGGGAGAAAACATTAAACATAATAGGGAAAGAGAGAGAGAGAGAGAGGAAGGGAGAGAGAGGAGGGAGAGGTTGTTATTTTCTTGTTTATTGTAGTAGTAGTAGTAGTAGTTTTTCTTTTCTTTTCTTGTTTATTGTTGTTTAGTTTTCTTGTTTTTTGTTATTGTAGTAGTAGTAAGAGTAGTAATTTTTTCTTCTTTTCTTGTTTATTGCAATAGTAGTAGTAGTATTTGTTGTTTTTTCTTTTCTTCTTTTCTTATTTATTATAGTGGTAGTAGTGGTAGTAGTAGTAGTAGTAGTAGTTGTTGTTGTTGTTGTTGTTGTTGTTGTTGTTGTTGTTGTTGTTGTTGTTGTTTCTTCTTTTCTTGTTTATTATAGTGGTCGTGGTCGTGGTCGTCGTGGTCATGGTTATAGTAGTAGTAGTGGTTTTCTTGTTTGTTGTTGTTATTATTGTAGTAGTAGTAGTAGTAATGGTTTTTTTTTTGTTTTCTTGTTTATTGTTGTCTAGTTTTCTTATTTGTTGTTGTTGTTGTTGTAGTAGTGGTAGTAATAACAATTTTTTTTCTTTTCTTGTTTGTTGTTGTTATTGTTGTAGTAGTAGCAGCAGCAGTAGTAGTTGTTGTTGTAATAGTAGAGAGAGATATATATTTTGTTAAAGAAAATAAGAGAGGGGGAGGAAGAGAAAAAAGAAAAAGGAACGAGAGAGAGGGAATAAATATACAGCATAATAAAGAAAGAGAAAAAGAGAGAGAGATGGAAGGAGAATTGATAAAAAAACAAAGAGAGAGTGGTGGCGAGGTTCGGTGAGGTCTAGTGCAACACCACGAGACGACATATATACGTTAATTGTGGGTAGGTAGGTGGAGACTTTACGTACATGAATTTTTGCTGAGTTACAAGAGAAAATCTCTTCTCAAACAATTTAAGAAAGAAAAAAAGAATCATAACAAAAACAAATTGTTTGTCGTAACGTAGACAAAATGGAAAACGATGAAGGTCTTGTTGTTCAAGATCATGAGGCGTATCTTAATCAGCGTATCCCATGTCCTTTCTCTCAATGCAAGCTTGCAATTAGACGAAAACATCGATTGTCTATAGTGACACGTACGACGCTTCGGCGAGTTTCAATCTGAGATCATTGATCAAGTGATCTTGGATTTTCAGTAAACGGCAAGAAAAGTTAATATCAATCATGCATTGTATTCGCAAGCTAATTGAATACCATATACAAGAAGATTGGGTGTGGTTGGCAAATTTTCTATCCAGGGAGGTGGTGTCTCATCCTAAGGAGGAGTGCACCCTTTGAGGTCAATTAGAAGAGTTCATGGGCGTGCGATGGATGGAGTGCCTAAGCCAATCCACCACTTGGAAGGTACTACCCAATCTATACTGTCAATACCAGAGGAGACAGGAACGAGGTGGACTCATCCTTTTGTGGTGACATGTCTATCGACTTTTTAGTGTATGCGGAGTTGTGTCAGGAGATTGACATGGGATCATAGGATACTTCATACTTGGAGCATCCACTTACTCAATTCGTTGATTAATCGCTTATAAGGGTACATAAGATATGCATTTTAAGTGAGATCATTTTTTTAGGATTTATATTACCGTGCTTTGTATGATTTAAATTGATTATGCTAACATCATTTTTTGTTTGTGTAGGTGGCCTTTGTGGATACTTAGATCATCAGGATGAGTCGAGGGATATGCGATGAGGAGTTGTAGGATATCTTCATGCACATGTCTCCAGACCAGATGGTGAGATTCAGAGACATGGCGGACCAGGAGCTATCTTGAACATCATCAGGCCGCTCTATTAGATCTACTTCGGCGCGATCAGATGCTTCAGCTTTGAGCAGACGAGGTCAAGTCTCCAGACTTGGGCCAGAGGGAGGGAGTGCTTTAGGATTAGAGAGATGCTACAGAGATACGGAGGCGGTGAGCCCACGGTCGTCATGGGATACAGATGTTACTCCTCGCTCTCGTGGCGGTTCCAAAGAGCGTGGCTCAGGTGGTTGTTGTGGAGGCACGGACACAGTGTCTCCGTCTTGTCGTTCTGCTGGAGTTGCATCACCTCCAAGATTTGTCACACCTGTGGGGACATCTACTCCAGTTACTCCGGCTTTGACTCAGCTGTCTCGCAGGTGGCACCCCTATGGGTGCTACGTCGATAGATACTATCCCGGTCGGTACACCAAATGTACAGGGGCCTCTTGAATATGCCTAGGAGCGTGGTCGTAGGTGGGAGATGAACCATCTTAGGCATACCCCAGAGGGGTATGCCTATCTTGTCGATGATAGGTCAGAAGCCATCATCATGAATGATGAGAGGAGGAGAGTGATGGCTCACATGAGAGAGTTGTGCCAACAAGTTTTTCGGCACGTCTTAGATCATTGGAAAAACATACCAAAGGGGAGCAGGGACTACATAGTAGCATCCTTGCATGAGGAGTTTTCGGTTCCAGCCACAACAGATAGGTTTTCTACGGGCTGGATGATGGAGTGCATACGTGCATATATGTCACACAGACGATCCGACGCACGCAAGGCACTCAAGAGTGGGGCTGCCAAACCTGAGTGGCTAGACGTGGATGATTGGGGTCGACTGAGGGAGGAGGCTACAGATTCTCCAGGACGTTGGAGTCAGCAGCGCGAGGCGGTGAGGGCATGATTAGAGGCCGAAGTGGTCCATCATCTTGGGAATAGCGGCCACAGGACATATCTGGAGGACTTTGTAAGTTTTTCTTTTGTTTTTCTTGCTTTTTTTTTTGCAATATCCTTTGTACTGACAATCATGTTTCTAACAGTTAGTATTTTGTTTTCTTTGCAGCACTCCATTACAAATCACTATTCGACCAGTCTTGAGACTCGATATGCAGAGAGACACGGTCTCACTCCATTGATCAACCGATTGTATAGACGCGGCAGACCTGTAAGTCGCTCATCTTTCTTGTCTGTAGTTACCATGTTTAATTAGAATGCATTATTGTGTGGTGGACTGATGTGTAGTTGTTTCTTTTTTTGCAGAGTCCATTCGATGCTCCTTTGCAACGGGACGAGCTTTCGGATGGCGAGGATGTATAGCTCGCCCTTGGATCCTTGGAGCTCACGCACCCTTCTTTTTTGGTCTCCTAATCTGTATAGACATTTTCTATGTAGTAGTGATATCTTGCCATGATTGTACCAGTCACTTTCATTATGCAATCATGTATATATTTCATCTATCAGTGTTATGATTTAAGTTGTCTTTATTTACACGAGCATTGTACACAGTGCAGAAACTATTTTGTATGGCCCAAATAAAGCACATAGTGCTATATGTGGTAGTTCAACTTGCTCCCCTATCACAATTTTTTTTTCCATGTTACCATCGCTATTAGCATCGCATATTTACCTACACGTGTCATTATTGGCGTCATTATTAGCATCGCCAAACGTCGATATCAATGTCGCTATTTGTGATGCTAATACCGATGCAAATAGCGATGCTGATACCAACGATAATACCGACTGTTCTATGGTGTCGCAAATAACGATGCTTTTTGCGATGATGGAGGAAATTTTTTTTATTTACATTTTTTCGCTTTTAACGTCGGTATAAGGCCTATATCTTGTAGTGTTGCTGCAGAGACAAACCAAGGACTTATTGGATGCTAAGAGGGACATCACCACATCCGGTGTTTGTGTTTCCATTATATTTGATCCCTTTTGGAAACAATTGTGTCAGTTCCTTCACGATAGGTTTATGCCTACCAAGACTCCCATCTAATTACATATCCAAGAAATTATTCACTACTTCCAAAATGGTGCTTAAGGGCATAACCACATGATTGGAGTTCCTACCTCCTTGCCTAAAGGGGCAATATGACTAATGTCACATATAGTTCTTACTTGTATGTTAAGAAAATGTTTTCTTAACATACTCTACCCCTGCAAAAGAAATTCCACCACCTGATGAAAATCCTCATGGGGTTCCCCCTCCTTCTATCTTTTCAAACAAATAAAGAGTTATAGACTAAGCCGTTAGAAGTGCATGAGATGGAAATCTCCTCTTTGCAAGCCCAGTTGATTGAAGCAAAGGCTCAAGTAGCTACTGTCAATGAGGATAAGGATCATCTTTTAAAGAAAACCTAGGAGCTTAAAGCTTTAATTGCTGCCCAAACAATGGAGTTACAAGTAGCAAATTGTACAATTGAGCATCAAAATACCAAGATTGAGGAGTTAAAAGAATAGTTGGCTCAACTATGCTCCATTTCTCCAAGTCCTAATGTACCATCAGTACCCTCTTTATCAACGTGGCTACTCTCCAATGTAATGCAACCTTGTGTTCTTTATTCCAAGCTAAGGTGCAAAGGCTTTAATCTAGAATGGATCTTTTGTAGTCTTGTTTTGAGCAATTCATGGAATATATCTTGCCAGATCGTTCTTTCTTTGTGTACTATCAACAACAAAAGCTAGCCTTTTGCATGAAGCTATCCACTATGGATTTGCATCCTCCAAAGGAGGAGAATGGATAGATGTTGCTTGGTCCTCAGATCTCTTAGCAAAAGTTGCACGAATGGTCTTTGTGGATTCAATTATACCAAAGACCATGGTAATGTCTTATACGCCTCTTAGAGGTGATCTTCTAATTCTAGATTATGAGAATATGCCTTGGTATATGGGGGATGTTATTTTGCAAGCTGTTCTTTATGTCAAACATTTGGAGTTGCAGATGGATGAGGCTTTTCAAGTCTATCCTTCCAAAGTGGATGCATGTTCTAAAGTTTCTTGGCATTTCATGATAGTGTCTATGGTATTGAATCAGAGACAATTGAAAGCTCTTGCACAATTACACAATGCCGACAAAATAAGGGAATATCTTTTAGCCCATGTTTCTAAGAAATTTCCTTTTGGCACCTCCTTCTTTGAAACTTACAATCGCCGATCTATTCTAGGTCCATTAGTGCATTCCCTTGCTTATTATCAATAGACATCACATATATTTTATTCTTATCTCTCCATACTTCACTCGACTCTCCATGTTATTTCTCCTCTTCTTTTTCAACCGCAAGGTCTCCCCAAATTCCCATCTTTACTCATTGCCCATTCATTACAGTGCATCGTGTCTTCTATCCTACTCCTCATCGTCCTTCATCATCTACCACACTGATTTCCACTTTTTTGGCATATTTTCTAACCCCTTTCTTATTTGATTTAGTTAAATTACCTGAATCTCCATCTTTAACCCTTTCTTCTTTATACGATTTTTCCTATCCATCACTTCATCCCTTGGTACTTGTTCCTCTTTCTTCATCCACAAAGTTTATTCCTAGTCCCCCTTAGTTGGTTAGTAGCCAGTTTGGTTTTGATTTACAGATATCTAGACAAAGAGGGGGGAGCTAAACTGATTCATTGACAAGGCCTCATTGGATTAATTGGCCTATGATTCTAGGGGATTGGTAGACTTCTATACGAGCTTATTAGAATTATGCATAGTTTGCCTAGATTTATCATCAGTCTATTGATCATTTAGTTAGATTAATTGCTCATTTGCTTGGTACCTAGCATACATGCATCGTCATTCTCATAATGATCGGAAGCTAGTACCAAAGTTTTGTATGAATGCAATGTGGATATTAATCCCCATCAATTAGATATCTTGTATTTCCAAGCTCTTTGTCTCCTGAGCAGATATCTTGTTCTTGTGGAGAGAATGTGATATTTATAATTCTTTCAAAATCCACCTAATATATTTGTGGATAAATCCCTTTCTATGGATAGGTTTCGAAATCATCATGCCTTTAAAAGACAATATCTTCATTGATAATTTCTTTCTAGATGTAACTGGTGGACTGAGATTTAATGGAATCTCTTTTCATTCTCCCTTATTGGGGTGTCATTAAGATTTTTCTGTGTTATGTGTTAGTACATGGGTATGTTTGAATTGTGTCTATCTAAAGATATGGTTCAAGCAAGCTGAAAAGTTTTAAATATATTGATTCATGGATTCGGCTAAAGTTTTGAAAACTTCTGAAGGAATGGAAGAACCTCTTATGTCCTTTACTAATTTGTTTGGTTGTAAGCTAAGAATTGGTTTGTGCTTCAAGGTGTTTTCTTGTTATCAATCTTTTTGATAGATCTATGTTATTTTGGAGATTGATGGGGTTGAGGTTGGGTTGTGGATATTGATTGATTGGCGTTTGAGATAGAAGTGTTGAGCTAGTTTTGTTGGAAATAAAGGGGCACCGTGCTTGCACCCACACAATGTGTGAATGTACCCTTTGGAGTTGTACCATCTTCATACATATAACTATCTAAATACCTAAAATGGTACTATTGTTGTACCCACATGTTGTGCCTGCTTCTCTCTCACTCTACTTGCATCTCCATTGGCATTGACAGAGCTTGAAGCTCCATCCATGGATCCGTGCACTTCAGTTTGGTATTAGAGCTTGGAATTTTGGAGAAGGGGATTTCAACACTTTACTTGAGCAATAGTCAATGGATAAAGCTTGTAGTTTGATAACCATGGTAACCCATCAATGAGGTATGATTTGATCTCCTCTCTAGATTCAAAGATTCAATAGGACTTGTAGAGATTTCTTCAAGGCTAGCATTGCATTGAGTCATCTTCAAGAGGGTAGTGCTCTCAGCTCTAAGAACTATACACACAGTTTATCTCTAGCAAGTTTCACTTTGAAGGCTTGATCATAGCTACTCCCCATTGAACTTGAGGCTTCAAGAGCCTTTCTTGTGCCTTGCAAAAGGCATTCGAGTAGCCATTGGGTGTTGTTGAAGGTCCCCCTACCATCAAGCATAGCTCAAAAAGGTAGGACAACATCTTCTCGTTCTCTTAGCAATCCTGTTGTTGGTCATTGACAACATTGCCATCTACTTTGACCTCTATGTGATCATTTACTCACTTGGCAGCACCAATTAATGCTTAGGCTTGGACTTGACATTGATCTTGAGCAGTCTACTCTTAGTTAGTGGTTGTAATACATAGGTTAAAGTCTGAAATTTATAGAAAGCCCTTGTTTTGAGTTGTTATCGTTCGATGGTTATGCCTATTGGATGTCAATACATGTTTATGTGATGCAACCACATTTGAGATTATATACTTCGGATCTTAAGCACTTTTGACCTGATTTAAGCAGTGATTCGACTTAGTTTAGATAGGGATTTGTCTACAGTGATAGCAGGGGGGCTAAATGCACTTGACAAAGGTTTATTCTATGCCTAATGCATTTGGGCTACCTCCTCTTGGGTGCTACTGATGCTGTATTCATGTGTATCATGAATGCTAAACATCTGGAGTTGACTTTAGGGATGTTTTGAGCTTGGTTTGGAGCTTGCCAACATTGGCTATGAAAAATTGCAGGTTGCAGATGCCATACCTGTGATATAACTTGGTTGAGTTTTATGCTTCCAGTGAAGTCCTAGGGTACTAATTTGGTACTAACATAATAGCATACAATTGAGCAGTGATTGCACATGTTTCGTGCCTTATCTTTACACTAAAAAGGATTAATTTGTGCAAGCATTTTGATGTTGTACACTATGAACAACAGGTCCCATATGCAGATGATTTATGTTGCATAGAGCTGTCAACTACTATTTGGTGATGCATTCATGTATGCTATTGATCTCAAATGCCTTGGCTATGTTTGAATACGATCAGTAATCAATAACAAAGTCAAGAATTTGGGAATATCTCATTGGTCCAATTTTGTATCTCTTCATGGTCAGTTGTGTGATAGTTTGGGCTTGTTGTTGGTGACATTTCTTCTCATTTTGGGTTGCAAGTATTCTTCCTCGTTTCAAGGTCACGAGAACGCTTCTTGATTAAGTGTGGGGATATGCTAAGGACTGAAATGACTTGTTTTTTGGGTTGTTTTTTTTTTTACTTTTGTGAGATGAATGGTTGATCTTGTGATGAATTGATTGATTTTGGATATGTTTGAAGTATTTTGGAGTGTGTTAGGATGGGTTGAGAAGGTTTGAGAAACTTGTGATGGTTTTTGATTGAGATATGATGTTCTGATAGGGTTTATTTTGCTTCTATTTTGGTCTGTTTTCTTTCTATTTGTGAGGTTGAGATTGTAAATGAGTGTTTTGTGGAATAATTGAGTGTGTTAGAAGGTTTTTGATGGTTTGAAGTGGACTTGGTTTAACTTGTATGGTTTCTATGCCTTTTGTTGACCCTGTGTAATGTTCTAAAGAGTTTCTGTATATGTTTTGTAAGCCTCTCTTTGCTTCTATAAGTGTTCTGACATATAGATGTTTAGCTTTGGGAATGTTTTGAAATCTTGAAAAAGGAAGAATACAAGTTTAAAATAGCATGAAGAAGCAGAAGTAGCTAAAGAAGACTTGAAGTGAAGGCTACAGTGACAGTGACACTCGTGAGCTCTCAAGGGACACTATAGTGGCTCTGGTGACTCCTCATATCAAGTATACATCTTGGGAGGGGTATCCACGACCAAGAGAGTATTGTTGAGAGTAATTCTTGGATATTCTAATGTACTATATTGTGAGAGAGCATATGAGAGAGAGAGAGAGAGTATGAGAGATAGCCAAGTTTCTATGAGAAACATTATATCTACATGAGAGAAAGGCTATGAAGACTATGAAGATGATGAAAGATTAATAGTATGTGATGAATTCCATTCAAAGTTGATATTTCCTTTGTGTCATTTTGGTTCTTTGATGGTTTCTATGAAGAATATATTGAAAATTTGTTGTGATAAATCTGTGGAAGAATGGCTATATGATGTTACGTGAAGATTGGTGTTTTTTTCTTGTGGTTGATTACAGTATGAAGAACATGTTTGTTGGTGTGACAAGATAGATTTTCTTGCAATAGACTCCCCATTTTCTTGGTTTTCCTCTTGGGGCTCCACAATGCTATCTGAAAGTCCCTTGTTTGAATATCATGACTTTGTTGCCTAGGGTCTTTTACATTTGTCTTGAAGGAAAATTTTGTATCATTTTCATGAGATTTACCTAAAAATAAGGTTTCTAAACAATACTAAGATAGTCTAACAGCTTATCTAACATTGATCATGGATGGTTACTTGTGTAAATCAACCCAACCTAAAGTGGACATGTGTGACACTTAGCTCAAAGAGGGTGAGAAATTAGAGGGGGAGCTAGTGCATTGAGCCCTTTGTCCATAAGGCAAAATCTCACCCTGGCCCCCTAAAATGACACGAGGGTGGGATTGGTGTGTAGATCGAATGTTGTATGCATACATAGCGAGCGCCGAAAGGTCCCCAAGAAGAAAAGAACTCTACTTTTGCACAAAAAACAAGAAACAAGACTTGTACGACATGAAGCAAAAAGACTAATTGGGTACAATCTCCCCCCATGCCTTGTGTGAGCGCTCCACAAAGCATGTATTTAATATATTATTCATCTCCAAGCTCAAAAAATAGCCCAAATTTACAATTAACACGCTTTAGCTTTTGTGTTTGCTTTTGTCCAAATAAAGAATAAAGCGGTTGGACGCTCAAAGAGTCCGGCTGTGCCCAAATACAATGTCCAATAACAAATATCTAAATCTTGCGTCCATACGCATACAATATAATAAATATACGTCAAGCGCTTTAATAAATAAGCGCATCAAAATAAATATTGGTGCCACGCCTAAGATGCGTGCCCATCAAAAATGATAATTTCTTCTAAATAACTTGAATACACGCTATCACCCAGTGCTTCCCAACACCACCGCTGCCTGCTCTACACATCAACAACAACTGAAGCATTCACAATTGTTAGAAAAATAATAAAATTTAACCGACAAAAGTGAATACCTAGCAGTCTTCAACTACAAAATAAATAAATTGGTTAGAACTCAGTCCTAACCTTAATTTATCATGAGTGCGCACTCTAAACTCATAAACGTCCATTAATTTAAATATGTATTTTGCGGAATCACCTGCTATGGAATCACCCACTTGCACATTAAATTAACAAGATGCCCGAAAAGAATAGGCGTCCCCATCGACTTTTCGCACAAGGAATCCACATTGTGTATGAGCCCCAGCAACAAATATAAATTTATGGAATCCACCGCAAAACCTCACGAAATCCACCCTAGAATATGCCTCCTGGCATAGCACTGGTGTGCAGATCAAATGCTATATGCGTACGTAGTGAGCGCCGGAAGGTCCCCAAGAACAAAAGAACTCTACTTTTGCACAAAAAACAAGAAAGAAGACTTGCATGACATAAAGCAAAAAGACTAATTGGGTACAATCTCCCCCCATGCCTTGTGTGAGCGCTCCACAAAGCATGTATTTAATAGATTATTCATCTCCAAGCTCAAAAAATAGCCCAAATTTACAATTAGCATGCTTTAGCTTTTGTGTTTGCTTTTGTCCAAATAAAGAATAAAGTGGTTGGGTGCCCAAAGAGTCGAGCTATGCCCAAATACAATGTCCAATAACAAATATCTAAATCGTGCACCCATGTGCATACAAAATAATAAATATATATCAAGCACTTTAATAAATAAGCGCATCAAAATAAATATTGGCGCCACGCCTAAGATGCACACCCATAAAAAATGTTAATTTCTTCTAAATAACTTGAATACACGCTATCGCCCAATGCTTCCCACCACCACCACTACCTGCTCTACACATCAACTTAAGCATTCACAATTGTTAAAAAAATAATAAAATTAAACCGAAAAAAGTGAATACCTAGCAGTCTTCAGCTAAAAAATAAATAAATTAGTTAGAACTTAGTCCTAACCTTAATTTATTACGAGTGTGCACTCTAAACTCATAAACGTCCATTAATTTAAATATGTATTTTGCGAAATCACCCGCTATGGAATCACCCACTTGCACATTAAATTAACGAGACGCCAGAAAAGGGCAGGCGTCCCCATCAACTTTTCACACAAGGAATCCACCTTGTGTATGAGCCCCGACAACAAATATAATTTTATGGAATCCATCGCAAAACCTCACGGAATCCACCGTGGAATATGCCTCCTAGCATCAGGGATCTACCTCCTAGTCTATTGTCCTTAAGGGGAAACCTCTTGGATTACTAAGACCACTTAACCACAAGATCGATTCATCATGGATCAGTCCTCTCACTTTCCTTTTATGATAGGATTGCTTAATTGTCTAATTCCATAACATATTTAATTGGACACATAAAAACAAATTCCTTTCATGTAATTTAGGCACAAACACAAAGACAATGTCAAACAATATTTTAAAAATAATTACAAACAAGGTTCTTATCTTGCACCTTCTCCAAGGTGCAATGTCACATTGACATTTTATTCCTTGACTTTGGGACCCATATCCAAAGTACCTAGATGCTCATTTCCAAGCCTATGGACACAGCCCACCAATCTGCTATTGGCTAGCATCTAGGCGTCTTAGAAATAACTTTCTAGGCTCACAAGATTGCTATTCTATCTCGGTCTGCTATCAAGCATGCAATGGGAATTACAGTTAGAGTCCTACTGATTCCACACACCTCAAGAGTACATTTAACCATTGTGCATAGACCTCTTGTCTTGCTAGTGTCGGTTCTAGCATTTAGGATAGAACTTGATTCTTAATGAGGGAATTTGGTGAGCAACTTAGGGTTCTTCAACTCACCCTCCTAGGGGATTTTCAAGATTTAATCAAAAGTAAAGCAAATAGCCTATCTCAACTGGGAAATCCTCACCTTCCAAATCCAGTTACATAACTTCTTACTACTTCGGACAATACCTTTTATGCATTCCCAATTTATGATAAGGAGATCATACATCCTTGTCTAAAGGGAAGTGTAATATTTGATTATAGAAATTTAATAATCTATCATAATTATAATGCATCGAGATATAAGAACTAATTATTTTTTGTTACCTCATTCTAGGGTAATCAAATCCCTTGTAGGTTATTCCCATGTTTTGAGTCATATCTTGATGGCCTTTGATTCTAGTTTTCTTTTCTCTAATCTTTTTCAAGGTAAGACTTTGGTTAGACATATCTCTCTTCCTAAAAACATTGTTGAGTTTTTCTCTTTGAGATTAACAAGATGATTTGTTCTCAAGTAATATGCTTAACAACAAGATCATAGTAGAAAAGGCTTATTTTTCTTTTTCCACAAGACAAAAAATGTACCCTAATATTTATAAGTGAGTGCTTAGTTCCTCTACTATTTGAACTTAGTACAAACCTTCTGATAGTCTAGCTACACCATCAAACCCCATATAATGAGTGATAAAAAAATTTAGGTGATGATAATATTGAATTACATATTTTACCTTGTAGTTTATTTGACTTAATACGGGGGCAACTTGTGAGAATGAGTAGGATTTGGGATTGTGGATGTTACTTCAGTTGCATATCTCAAATTTAAAGTGATCCTCTTGGGTGCCACCATATGCTCAAAGCTTCTCGAGATTCTAGCATTTGTTGATCTTGGATGAGCTAGTCGTCTCACCTTTGTCTCTTGATAACTCTTTGGAGCAGTTAAAGTGATACTAATATGGGTAATGGGTACATCAATAAGCCCATCTGATGGTGTAATCGGGAGTCAATAGATGGAAGGGTGGGGGGATTATTAAGGAGGTGGGGATATGGAAGAGATGTATCAATGAAGAAGTGAGATAGTCTTGTATTCTAGCAACATGTAGCCTTCCAAATCTCTTTACTTCCTCTCCTTCCTTCTCCTATTGTGAACCGAACCTTGTCATAAATCTAATATGATAAATATTAAATTCATATAATATTATAAAATATAAAAATTTGAATAAGTTAAGAAATTCACAAAGAACAAGAGAAAACACACAATAGGACCCAACCTCCCTCATGGAAAAAGCCATGGTTTGCCATATTTTATTATGAAATATTGATTACATATCTCTCTATATTCATATCAAATATTTAATTATAATAAAATACAAATAGAAAATGAAATATAGAGTTTTAGATATGAAGAGGTTTCTTGTAGCTTGCTACAGTGATGCAAAAAAATTTGTGTGATGAATCATGATGTTTTGATATCACCAACATATGCGAAATCTACCAAAATCCACTAAATGACTTTGAAAACCTATGTTTTTTAAGTTCAGATGAGGAAGAAAAAACAAAACTAAGTATTTACCTTGTTCTCTTGTTTTGCACACGATCTTGTTGCTTTCATAATAAAGAAAGCAAGAAAAACTTTCTAAAAGTAAACCACATAAAGAAATTAGCAAAGCATTCCATTAAAAGAAGCCAATTTTAATTAAAGCATATCTTAAATATAACATTCTAGTACTATTTATATAAAATATATTGAATCAAATAATTTAAAAATAACAACCAATGATTTATTTAAAAGTATCACTGAAGAAAAATATTAATCTTATAATTCACAAATAAACTAATAATAATATCATGTAAATATATATTATTATACATGTGCTTATTATAGAGATTCATCTAAAGATTATTTACATAATACTTTGCTCAGCACATCATATTCCTCCTTCTATCTATTAGGTATACTGCAACCAATCTCAAGTGTACACCTTGTGTGATAAATAAACAATCAATATCTATAAATATATAAATATAAAATCACATTATTATTATATTATTTTATATAATGTTTATTACACGATTCCACGATATAGATTCCTATCACATTTATAGCATTATAACCTACCAAAAATCCACAAAATGACAATTCTATTTTTCATAACATACTCTCATGTTGAGAAGCAACTATCCTCATGTTGCATATACTTCTACCAAACCAAGCATGAACTAGCATCAACACTCAAAACAAAAATTACTATACATTTAAGATGCTCATGACAAAAGCATAAACAACTTGAGTACTCTATCATCCACATGCTACACATTCTAGTGTCCCATACCACTAAAATATGGAATATGTATCATGTTGTGATAAATCAAAGTACCATTGGTAACCATGCTTGATAAAATTTAACTTTCATATATTGATGCTACCTCATGTAGTAAATCTATACTTTCAAACTCTATAATATGTATGGGTAATCAACCACACACCGATGCTACCTCATGTGGCGAATCTACACCAAAATCATTTATGCTACCTCATGCGGTGAATTTTCATAGAGAAATATATTGATGTTGCCTCATGCAACAAGTCTACATTGTGAGTTAGTGATGTTGCCTCATGTGGCAAATCTACATCACTAATTACTAGTACTACCTCATCCATCAAATTTGTACTAGGGTTACCAATGGACAAGAAAAGTACTTGAAGAGATCATAAATCATCATATCTATATTCTAAATGAAGTTAAATTTTAAAATAAGGTTACCCGACATAAATAGGTTCCAACACACTTTTAGATCAAATTACATAAATAAATTAAGAGGTTGACTTTGGTTAAGATTAACTTAAAAAATATGCCATATTTCGAAAACAATCTCTAATACAAGTTATAGTTTTTTCTATAAGCTAAAACTTTACTTTTTGTGGTACGTCTAAATTCTAATTGAATCATAAATTATTTTGAGGAGAAACTAGGTCACTGTATAGGTTTGAACTGAAAATTTTGACTGTCTATGTCAGTCTTCTAAAGGTCTACTTTAGAGGTAAATAACTTTCTAAATATTCAGATTTGGTTCAAGATGATAACTATCTAATGGTTGTACATAATAGAACTTCTATAAATCATCTCCTATTGAGAAGACTTATTAATTCAGAAGGTAAGAGTGAGAAAATAAAGTCCAAAGTTTGCTAAAAACATAAATTTTGCTTACCGCTATGAAATATGAGTTTATGATTACTTTGGGATTGAAATATATCATGAAATATTCATAATTTAGAAAATGTGTCTGTAATAAGAATTTTAGGTCTTTATAATCTCTAAAACTTTTGTTTTTACATCATCCTCAAATTTTGAATACAAAGAAAGTTATAGTACCTAGAAAATAGCTCCATAACAATATTTGAGGTTCAAGTATAGTCATGATGATGACTTTGAGATCCTGGAGTTTGGACAACTCATATAAACATTTAAAATTCAATAACTTTTTCTAAAAACTAGAGATAATAAATATGAACCGATCAACATAGGTAAATAATAAAATTGAGAGTTTTAAAGCATGAGAAATGTAATCGTTGCAATTGTGACTGTAGCTTTTGTTTGTAAGAATCTACCTTGTAGATCTTGATTGTGCTACATTACTCACTTTTGTATAAGATGCCAAATGACCATAAGTTGGTGGAGTGTAGACAAGCTCTAATACCACTATTATGAAGTGGATCACATGGTAAATCTAATATCACATATATTATATGCAAACAATATTATAAAATATAAAAGAACTGAATAAGTTTAAAATTTAACAAAGAACAAGAGAAAATACATGATACAATTCAACCACTCCCATGGTGGCACAAGCCATGTTTTGCCATCCTCTATGAATGAAATATTGATTCTATATATCTCTACATTCATATCAAATATTTAATTATAAAAAATACAAATAGCAAACAAACTATAGAGTTTTAGATATGAAGAGGTTCCTTGTAGCTTGTTGCAATTGATGCATAAAATTTTGTGTGCCGAATCATGATGTTTTGACATCACCATCATGTCTATAACATGTTAAAATCCCTAAGATGACTCCCTGAAAGGAGAGAGAGATCGAAGCTTGCACTCGAGAGCTATGGCGGAGAGCAAGAGCAAGAAAGAGAGAGACAAGAAATGGGAAATCCAACAGTCACAATGTGTGACCCGACCTTCCTTTATTCAAACTATCACTAAAATAATAAAGAATAAAGTGACTGTGACAGGCGCCCGCCACCTGCAGTGTGCAGTGGCAGTGACTGTCAGTGTAGTAATACATGAGAGGCTAGGCGGAGGTGCCTTTACCCCCAACAACCTCCCACTTAAAGGTGAATCTGCCCTAGTGAGGACTGAAAAGAAAAAGAAAAAAAAGACAGTACAACATGTACACATGTACAATAGGATGAGGAAAGACGTCATCTCATCCCACGCCCATCAACCTTCTGAGGAAGGCAAAGCGCTCTGTAGAGAGACTTTTTGTGAGCAGATCTGCAGGATTCTAGTCAGTCGAGATCTTGACAAGATCAACAGACTTGTCCTTAAAGACCCCACGTATGAAGTGATACCTCACCTCAATGTGTTTCTTCTTCGCATGGAAGACCGCGGATACTTGGCTAACTTAATACCACTCATAGAATCCGAATGTAGTGTAGGGATAGGTCAGCAACCAAATGACCCAACCAAATGGCCTCCTTGCAAGCCTCAGTGGGTGCAACATACTGGGCCTCTGTAGTAGAAAGGGCCGTGCATTTTTGCACCCTGGACATCCAAGAAACAACACCTCTAGCATAGGTGAATACATAGCTGGAAGTGGACTTCCTACTATCTGCATGTCCTGCATAATCAGAGTATGTGTACCCCACGACTCTTGTATCCTCGCTACCATAGCATATGCACATATTTGCAGTGCCCTTCAGGTACCTCATGATACCCTTCACGGCATCCCAATGCTTCTTGCCAGGTGTAGCCATATAGCATGCCACAACACCAACTGCAAAGGCACAGCTTACTTCTCTTGTCCCTGGGCACATGGCAAAATGCCTCACATCCAAAGACACGGAGATGTGCATAAGAGGGAGGTTTTCCAGTCCATACCTCCTTGGCAACTTGAAAATCCAAACCACTAGAAGATGATCTGTTTATGATATGCATAGCTGTACTAATTGCCTCACTCCAAAAGCTCTGTGGTAGGCCTACGTGGCTAAGCATACTACGTACACACTCCTGGATGGTTCTATTCATCCGCTCAGCCAAACCATTCTGGGGGGGGTGTAAGGGGCGGTCAACTAACGCTTAATACCCCTCTCATCACATAACTGCTCAAAAGCACGCGAGACTTACTCACCCCCATTATCTATCCTTAGGCATTTTAGCCTACACCCAGACTGGTTCTCAACCAATGCAAGCCATCTCTAAAACATAGCCAAGACATCAGATTTCAGCTTAATGGGATAAGCCCAAAATTTCTGTGAAAAAACATCTATGAAAGTAACAAAATACTTGGCACCACCCATAGACTGACAAGGCATGGGCCCACAGACATCTGAATGTACCAACGCCAAGGGCTCACTCATGCGTGGCCTATCAGAATTCTTATGCGTAGACCTATTCTACCTACCATAAAGACAATGCTCACATGAATCAAAACATGCATAATCAAGGGGCGGTAAGTATTGCAAACCAAAAAGCATTTTCATTCCCTTCAAAGACATATGGCCCAAACGGGCATGCCAAAGAGATACATGTGGGATAGAACCCACAAACAAAACATGATCAAGGGAAGAAGTGGATACAATCAAGGGATAGAGGCTGCCAGCCTTGGCACCTCTCGCAATCACAAATCTGCCACGAGTGATCTTCCATGCAGAGTCTCCAAAAGATACATGATAACCTGCGTCATCAAACTATCCAGCTGACATGAGACTACATGCCAAAGCAGATACATGACGTACATCCTGCATAACAAAACTACTGCCAGAAGAAAACTACAGCCTAACATCACCAATGTCCACAATATCAAGAGAGCTATCATCACCAAAGTGCACAAAACCTGAACCAGTACGGTATGAATGAAACCACTCTTGGTAAGGTGTCATATGAAAGGACGCACCTGAGTCCAAGAGCCAACACTGTGCATACATAGAGTATATCTCTGTCATTTGCGAAGCACTAGAAGAAGCTGCAAGGATATAATCATCATCAATATCCTCAGGCTACTGCATAACATTGATCTCTTCAATTTTAACACTGGACTTTGCATGCACTATGCTACGATCAGAAGACTTATCCTGCACTTTGTCTTTCCCCTTATCTTTGCACCTTTCATTGCGCAGTTCATGGCATTGTGGCCTAATATGACCCTTTTCCCACAATGGTGACAAGTAATATCTCCATTCCTGCCACGGGATTTGCTACGTGACTTCCCATGAGACTTGGACCGAGATTTTTGAGAATCCCGTCCACGGCCACTGCCACTGCCATGCTTTCCATATCCATCATTCCTACCTCTAATTGTCATAGAATGCAACACACGAGAGGCATCCAAATTCTTACGGTTAACCTCTTCCTGCAGAAGAGCACTCTCAACATCAGATAATTTCAAGGTAGCAGTAGAGGCACATAATGCAGTGCGGAATACATCCCATGACTCATTAAGAGTACCAAGCAAGAAAAGAGGAGCGACATGCTCTACAAAAGTGATGTCCTGCGAAGTCAAGTTCTTGACTATAGCATGGAATTGGCTCAAGTGAGCAGACATAGTCACATTCTCCTTCATGCGCAGATCCATAAGCTGCTTCAGCCAATACATCTGACTCGCTGGACTTTTCTTGTCATAGAGATTCTTGATTTTATCCCACAACTTCCATGTACTATATTCTTCCTCAAATACATTGTAATGAACCTGTTCTGTGAGAGATAATACAATAGTGGACTTGCATAACTCATCAAGCTCAAGCCATTCCTCATCTGGCATAGTTATAAGCAGATGCCCGCTCAACCTCAAAGGTTTGATCTGCGATTTATGCACCAACACCTGCCAAATCTGGCTCTTTTAATAATAGTAATTCGTATCATCAAGCTTAGTGATGTTGAAAATAGCATGATCAGTGGACGAACTCGCCATAATGCAGGCTGGAAGACTGCAAACACTTTAAAACTGCTTGCTGTTTACTGTAGAAAACGACCAAAAAATCAGCATTAAAAATCCATGTCAGTTCAGAGTTATATGCTTTCTGTAATAAATGACAGCAGGGTACTATGAGAGGCAATTGCTAACCAAATCACTGCACCAAGTCAAGAAATGACAGCCAAGACATGACCAACCATAAACGGGCATAAATCAGCACCAAACACTCATCAAGACCCTGAGCAAACACCCAAACATGTCACCAAAGCATCAGTCAGTGAGTAGGCATACCCCCTGGACAATAGGGCAAAGTATACATAACACTGGCAAGACCTGACACCAATAGCTGTATGCTCACAAGAGTGCAAAGCCCAAGCTCAAGTCAAAAGCAACTCCAAGATATTAGAGCATGAACCATGCAACATTTAAGTATAAGAGATCCCAAAGTCTCAAGTATCTGCAAAATGCTCAAAATAGCATAAACCTCCTACTCAATATCAGTCAAGCATACAAGATGCTCCCACTGGCTCAAAAGGCGGATAACCAAGCTCAACAGCTCAAGCAAACCAAGTCAAAGTACCAAAGACAGGTAACCAAGACAATGCCTCAATAGCATCCAAGGTCGTAATGGAAAAAGCCAAGTCGTAACAGAAAAATTCAAATCAATGTCCAACTGCTCAAGGGAATACTTAAATGAATGTCGAGACGAGCTCAAATAGCTGCCATCCACAACCAAAGCATAAAGCATTCACCAAGACATCATAACCTGTAAGTACTAGGTAGCCTAGGCATAAACCATGTCATAGATGAAATACCAGCTGCGAAGAAGTGACAGTCAAACCCAAATCGAGCTCTAATCTCAGCTCAAAAGCATTCCGGAGCATAAACAAGACATGTGGCATAGTCCAAATACATCATGACATCATACCGAGTAGCCAGAAGTACCCCATGACCAATAGGCATAACCCAACTGTAGCATAAATAGCTTCAGCCATGAAGTTTTCGATAACATATAACCTCTATAAACTGAGCAAATCAGTGCTCAATCCAAGCTCAAATCCATAGGCAAACCATAGGCATACATTCCTGTATGTATAGGCATCAACCGGGCATAATCGGACATCAAATGCCAAGACCTGTAAGCATAAAATTGAAGTAACAAGTGGCTGCCCTACTTTGGACCGATCTGGGATTATTCAAAATATTCAATGGCTGAGCTAAATCAGCTCCAAATGCATCTCACATAAGAGGCATAACATCCACAAGTGATCCAGTATCAATAGACATCAGTAGAAGCATCACATAAGCCATAGGCATACAAATACATGCTGTCTCAGACCTGAATTTGGCAAATTCGACATCACCATCGCGTCCGAAGCATGCCAAAATCCCAACTTAGACTCTTACCTTGCCTGAATCGGGTTTCGAATGCCCGAGATATGACAAAAAGAGTGATTTTTGGGCCAGATTTTGAAACAGGCGCAAAAAAAACGTGAGTTGGCTAGGGGGTCTGCTGTCCCACGTGTCAACAATGGGACCCAAAGGGGGCACAAATGGGGGCCAAAGAAGGCCTACACCAAGCCCCAGCAAGCCTTGATAGGATGGAAGCAAGATCCAGGTAAAGGAAGCTCCAAGAGGTGTGAGCTATGGCTGCCCACAACCTGTGAGAACCCTGTTTACCTAGACCTGTGGACTGAGATAAATCTCTGAAATAATGAAGCAATATCTCAATGTCAATGCCATGATGGTGCCTCAATAGGCCGGGAAGAAGCTCAAGAAGCCGAGGAGTGATAGGAGCTCAAGAGAATGAGCTATGGCTACCGAGAAGGAGACCCGATGCAAGTGGGGAATCAATGGGAAGCTGAGAATGCCACGAGCCAAGCTCAAGAGTTGGGAAGCCGTGCTCTGATACCAATTGAAAGGAGAGAATGATCGAAGCTTGCACTCAAGAGCTATGGCGGGAGAGCAAGAGCAAGAAAGAGAGAGACAAGAAATGGGAACTCCAACAGTCACAATGTGCGATCGGGCCTTCCTTTATTCAAACTGTCACTAAGAGAATAAAGAATAAAGTGACGGTGATGGGCGCCCGCCACCTGCAATGTGCAGTGGCGGTGATTGTCAGTGTAGTAATATACGAGCGGCTAGGCGGAGGCGCCTTTACCCCCAACACTCCCAAAGCTCTAAAGTCTAAGTTTGGATGAGGGAGAAATAATAAAACTAAGGTTTTACCCTATTCTCCTATTTTGTGTGCAATCCTACTACTTCCATAAAGGAAACTAGGAAAGCTTTTTAAAAATAAACCACATAAAGAAATGCGCAAAGGATTTCATTTAAAAAAGCCTATTTTAATAAGAGCATATCTTAAATCAATTATTTAGAAAATAAACTAACAATAATATAATATGAATACATATTATTATACATAAGCTTATGATAATGATCCGCCCCCTAAAGATTATTTACATAATACATTTCTCAATACATCACATTCTTTCATTTATCTGCCAAGCATAATGTGACTAGTATCACATGTACGCCTTGCACGATAAGTTATTGATCATGCAACAAATAGATAATTAGATTAATCTATAAAAATATAAATCTAAAATTGTATTCCATGGTATAGATTCCTATCATATTCTTAGCATTATAACCTACCAAAAACCCACAAAATGACAAGTCTATTTTCCCATAATATCTCCCTCACACACACACACACACACACACGCGCGCACACACACACACACAACAGGAGTATGTTTTGCTAAAAGGATAGCATATCAAAGAAATAACATAAGAGAAAGGAACCTTAGTTCTCTTCTCCTAAGAGTAATGTATAGACAATAGCCTTGCATGGATATCATCCAACTATGTATCTCTCTCTCTTTGCCCTATCACCTCAATCCCTCCTCGGGTCTATCACCTTGTTTAGCAAGTAGTAGTGCTCTTTTCTTTGGGGTGGAGGTGATTGAAGGGGGTTGTAGTGGAGATGATAGCCAATTTGTATCATTGACATGGCAATTTGATGAGCTTATTATGAATCTCATCATAGTGATTGGTTGCTATCAATTCAATTCTCTTTCATGATAATTAGTTTGTTTCATTTAGTTCATTGGAGTAGCATTTCTTCCACATATCTCTATGTTGATAATGGCAATGTTGCTTTGGTGATGGAAATTTATTTTGATGTTGATCAAGATAATGATGGTGACTTTTTAGTGGTGGCACGATTGATCCACAATCAAATGAAAGAATGGATTAACTAAAATGTCCAAGGTTTATGAAATTTTTAAACCTTTTCATGTGGAGGGTCTTAGGGATTAGAGATATTATATCCTCTCCCCCTTAGAGGAATTGAGATGTCCTCGTCTCAAGAAAAACTATCAAATAAGTTATGCCATAAAACCTATGGGTTAGAATCCACCCTGCTTTTGCCACGCTACTTTAATTCCTACATACGAGTACTCAAACTCCAAGGAAATGCAATGAGAATAAAGGAAAATTGATTGAAAAATATTATGGCTCAACTTCTATTGCAAAAGTGAGGTTCATTATAAGTAAGTATTGTTGCATCTTATAGTGATCGTTTTATGATTTCTATTCATTTAAAAAAGTTATAGTGAGCTTTAAGCCTTCATTATTATCGGATTCTTGAGGTAAGCCAAACGTTGAACTTGTGTGGCTTCTTTTAACTATTGGTCTCTCATCTTCTTGATCCAATTCATGGCAATCGACTTGGATATATCTAGCTCATTGCAATGAAAGTATTAGGATTGTAATATCTATTTTGAATATGCCCTATATCACTACACTTATGGCACTTTTTTCCATGGTCCTTTGAGTCACCATGGTCTTATATGGTGCTCTTTGAGAGGTAACTAGCTTTAAGAACCTAGTCTTGATTTGGCCCAATCAAGGCTTTGGCTCATATAATAGTATCTTAGAGGTCTATCGGTCTTAGAGACTCTAGACGAGCATCCAAGTATAAGAAGATGCTTTTCAATATTATTTATGATCACAAAAGGCTTCATGAAAATTGTAAATACATGCATGGAGAAAGTGCTCACCCCATGCATGGGGGAAGATTGTACCCAATGATCTTATGTCATGCATGCTTTTTCTATTTCTCTTCTCTTTTGTCTCTATTTTCTTTCTTATTGAAGCTGTATTACTTGAAAATGTTATGGAATACGATAATTACTAGAATTCATTTTATACAAATAAGATGATTTTTACTTTATTTATTTTTGTGGATTTTGTCTAATTGCTACATGATGTGTGACTTGTTGCACAATAGCACATGTATGACACTGATCGCATTATGCTTGGTAGATAGATGGAAGGATAGTAATGTTCTTTGTGTTGTGGTGAGAAAATTATCAAATGGAGGAATTAATTATGGAGCACTTCATAATATGGAATTTCGTCCATCTTTCCCTCTTCCTCCTCCCTTCCTCTCTCTCTCTCCCCCTTCTTTTCTTTCTACTCCTCAGTCAAATCTCTCTCTCTCTCTCTCTCTCTCTCTCTCTCTCTCTCTCTCTCTCTCTCTCTCTCTCTCTCTCTCTCTCTCTTAGAAATTTTTGCTCTTCTCTCGGCCTCTTTTCCCATGTGATTGTTTGCTCCTCTCTCTCTCTCTCTCTCTCTCTCTCTCTCTCTCTCTCTCTCTCTCTCTCTCTCTCTCTCTCTCTCTCTCTCTCTCTCTCTCTCTCTCTCTCTCTCTCTCTCTCTCTCTCTCTCTCTCAACTCAACAACTTAGACTCGTCGAGCAACATTGTTTGAGAGACAATTCAAGAGGCCATTCTAGTCAATGGCACCACTCGAGTGGAATACCATCTGGGTAAGAGAGCACTATTTGAGAGGGCATGTCCATCCAATTTTGAGAAGCATACGTGCCATCCAAGTGCCAACTAGCCACTCGAGTGAGGACATCATCCGAATGTGAAAGCAAACACACCATTTGAAGCAAGAATACTACTCGAGTGTGAGAGACCATCGAGAGAGAATATTACTCGAGCATAAGAAGCCATCCAATTTTGAGTGAAGCCATTTGAGTCTAAGTTTGAGTGAAGCCATCTAAGTTCAAGTTCATGTGAAGCCATTTGAGTCAATTATGAAAGGGTCTAAGAAAAAGTACACTTGAACAAGAGTAATACTATTCAACTGAGAGGCGGTGAGAGCACTATTCGAGTCCAAGTGAGAGATCGAACCACACTTGCAACACTCAATCAAGTCCTTCAAGTACAAATGACCACTCAAGTGTAAGAGAAACCATATGGATCGAGTGGAAAGAGAATCAAGTGAGAGGCAAGTTTGATGTGTTTTTTGAGTGAGAGGAGGACTCAAATAATCTAACTATGAAGGCAAGTGGAGAAGCAAATGGATCATTTGAGTGGGAGCACAAATTGAGTAGCGATCAAGCAATTTGAGTGACTCTTCTCAAGCTAGGTTGGATAAGGTGATGGACACTTACTAGGAGCACTTAAATCATGTTACAAGGTTGCATGCTTTTAGAGTTGTAGAATCTCATAAAGTGTGTGAAGCATGCTACTTTTGTAAGCAAACAAGACAACATTTTTCACATGATAGAGATATGAGCAAGAATATACTTGATATTGTACATATAGATGTTTGGGCACCTACACGAAACATATTTCTTGGTGGAAGCAAATATTTTGTCATATTATTGATGATTGTTCAAGAAAGCTATGGGTGTATGACACTTATATAAAACATATTTCTTAGTGGAAGCAAATATTTTGTCATGTTTATTGATGATTGTTCAAGAAATCTATGGGTGTGTTTCATGAAGGAAAAGAGTGATGTGTTTGAGCATTTCAAAACTTTTAATACTGTAATTGAAATAGAAACAAGCTTGAGAGTTAAGTGCTTGAGGTTCGATGGATGGGAGTGAGCCCATTGCTCTTGTAGTCAACACCATGGGATTCAGATAAGTGATGCCCCTTTGAGCTGCACCTATTCGTTATGGTTGAAGCATATGACTTGCATGTACTCTCACGAGTTGCCAAGTGAATGCAGGACGACATAGGTCTCTATAACTAAAGCATTCAATGTCCAAGTAGCCACAAAACCACCAACCTCTTGAAGAACCATTATGGAGAAAGTGACATAAATACCAAGAACAAAGAGCCATGACGGAATCCCCACGTGAAGAGAAAATCACTCCTACAGAAAGCATACATTGCATTTGAGTGTGGCCCAAATCATAGTCATCGGCTACTCTCTCTTTCTTGGCCAAACTCTACATCCGGGTAGGAGCCACGCTCTCAACAATGACAAATGTTTCTTCATCAACCAGGATTCAATTCACCAGATGCTATGTTTCTTGTCCATGGTACAACTCACTCCAGTTGCTACCTCAATTGTACCGATGTCTCACAAGTGTATCTCCCCATCTCAACAATTGTCCCTCTAGCATCGAGGCTAGTAACACAATCATCTTTGTAATATCCATTTTTCACAGCCTTCGGATCTCATCGTTTCTCAATCCAAATGAAAGGCTGATAGATTGCATTGATTCTATTCATTTTATCCCAAATTCAAAAAAGATTTAAAAAAAGAGAAAACAAAAAAAGAGAAAAGAAAAGAAAAAAAGCACTCACAATCACAGCACAGCACCTAGGGGTCCTCAAATTAGGTATGTCCAATGACCCTGGTCAGTCAACTCCATCCCTAGTCCCCTAGCCCTTTACACATCCCCCACAATTGTTCAGGACATGTCAAGGGTAGGATATACCTAGGGAGATTTTCTCGCCTATGGTTAGACATGTCACCCTGAACCAATTACATAATTCTTTTTCGCACTCCACCTTAGTACCATCTCAATCAATAGAGGTGAGCAAGGCACAAAAGACCATGGAAACCCGTACTCTTTTAGCAATACAAATAGCCACTAAGCTACCAAAAGCTAATGTGTCAATGAGCTCAATTATACTACATCATGTTGACAAAATCACAAATGATGTCTCGAGAAGCCTTCAAGTGTACTTCTCCTCAACATCGACAATTTTTTCCATCCCATTGAACCCTTGCTTCATCCACACATTGCTACTTGGAACCAACCAGCAATCTTTTAACTATGTGATATCTAAGTATGCATGTACACTCACATAATATCTGCACCACAATCTATACACAACTTGGGTCCTCAAGTGCAGGACATTACTCTCAACTCACCTAGAGTTCTTCAATCTCTCTCCCAAACTAATCAAACTACGTCTTGTGCACGATAAGAATCCTAGCACTACCCCTAGGGAGAGATCACATATGAGAGGATTTCGATTGCAAATATTGAAGACTCCAGTGAAAGTATCGTCAGCACTCAACTCTGAATACTTATCCTTTATCATCCTGCAAGCCCACCAAAGAATCATCGCCCACAGAATCCCCAAAATATCAACACTTATGCCAACCCATGGCTACAACTCCCAACAAAATCATCACCCACAGAATCCCCAAAACATCAGCACCTATGCCAACCCATGGCTACAACTCCCAACAAAAAACATCCCTATCACCAACTTCAAAAACCCTATCACCAACCAATCAAGCCAACAAAGTGCCACCAACCACCTTGATCTGCACCACCACCAAAACTCCTCCAAGGCAAACCACAGCAATCCCTTCCACCCAAGTCTTCGGTGCATGCCAAAGCCTACTACCTACGATGGTGAGTGCCGTGAGATTAACACTCATGTAGGAGGGGAGTTATGTTAACCCTCAGACGAACATGTTGAAAAATCTAGAAAATCTAAAGCAAAAGACAAGGCCAATTGCAAAAGTGAAACAAAAGATGAAGGCCTGCCAAGAAAAATATGGAAACACAAGTATAGAAAAGTCCTAAATCAAGGAGAAAGACACACAAGAAAAAGTGCAAGTCAATACTTTTGTAAAAGAGTGCAAAGCGCACCATGATTTATTTTAAGAGTGTCGAGCTCTCACCTGCAAGCTCTCATCCGTGCAAATTGTAAAGATAGATGGGCTGTAGAAAGGAAGCTAGGAAGATAGGAGAACAATGGGAAAAAGGGCCTAGGCCACAACCAGCCATGTAAAAAAGGGGATAGGGGGATACCGCCCAAAAGGGATTTGGGGCTTTGTATATAAAGTTAAAAAGTGAATGAGAAGCTTATTCTTGTGTGTGGCAAAAATTAGCTCTCCTCTTCTTCATCTTCTTCTTCTTCTTCTTCTTCTTCTTTTTCTCCTTCTTCTTCTTCTTATTCTTCTTCTTCTTGCTTGCTTGCTTGAGCTTGTGCTTGAGAGAGGGAGTGTGAGAGTGTGAGGGTGAGGGATCATGGTGGAGAAGCTCTCCATCTTCTCCTCTCTTCTTCTCTTCGCTTCTATTCTCTTCTCTTGCTCACAGAAATGGAACTTGGAGCATGGAGCTTGAGGATCGAGCTCGCTTAAAGCTTTCACTTGGATCATGGAGCTACCGGAGTGCTCGGGAGAGGAGGCAACTCGATCGGGCATGGAGGTAAGCTCACTACACTCATAAAGAGAGATAGCGTGTCGACTATGTGAGAGATAGCCATTAGTGCTTGGCTTGGAACACTTGAACAATAAGCGGTCTGTGGGTCTCGACGGTTATCGCCTCTACAAGTATTATTGTGTAGAGAGTTTGATTACAACCTATTTTAAAGATATGTTGCTATAGCAATTGCTTCCTCCCAATATTCTTTTCCCAGGCGAGCTTGTGATAGCATAGCTCTTGCGGCATTTAGTAGAGTACAATTTTTGCATTTTGCAACTCCATTTTGTTGTGGGTGATGTGGTATGGTAAGTTCATGTTGAATGCAAAGGCTTTTCAATAATCTTCGAACTCATTTGAAGTATATTCTCCTCCCTTTTCTGTACAAACAACTTTGAGTCATAACTCGTGCTTATTTTCAACTGCTTCCTTATATTCTTGGAACTTGGAGAAGACTTGTGACTTCCTTGTGAGAAAATATAAAACAATATATCTTGAATAATCATCAGTAAGCACCATAAGATATTTTTCTCCAGTGAGAGATACAGGATTGATAAGACCACAAATGTCAAAGTGTACTAATTGAAGAGGTTGAGTCGTAATGGAGTAGGATTTGGGGTAAGGAAGATTTGTGGCTTTACTTAGAGCACAATCTTAACAAATTGAAAGTTGAGAGAGGGAAGGTGGAATGCAGTGGACAAGTTTCTTATGAATAAGTTGTTGGAGAACATTTTGAGAGGCATGACCAAGTCTAGAGTGCCATAGGAGGGTGTTTTTTGGTGTACTTGTGAGTGAAGTGGAGTTAGCTGAAGCATTTGAAGAAGGTTGTAGAAGTGAATAGCCAAGTGTATAAAGCTAACCTAGTTTGGGACAGGTGAGTTTGAGAGAAGGTGAGAGTAGCTGTAAGAAGCAATGGTCTTTGTAGAAGTGAGCAGTGAGAGAGGATTGAGAAGTGAGCTCACTGATACTTAACATATTTTCCTTGAGATTGGGAACATAATAGATTTTATGTACCTTGATTTTGTCAGTGGAGGGAGGCTCCACTTGAATGGTGTTGTAGCCCCTAACCTTGTTGAATGTTGTTGTCCCCCATGGCAACACTGAGGGGAGTGGACATCTCCTTGAAGTCGACGAACCATACCTTATGAAAAGATATGATGAGTAGCTCCAGAGTCTGGAAACTATGCATATTCTTCTTTAGAGTTTGAAGAAGGTGCCCAAACACTTGTAGCTAGACTAATGATAGTTTCTAATTTATCTTCCATGTCATAATTGTTGATACTAACAAAGTGAGCTTGAACTTTTGAGTGATGTTTGTTGAATCTATTTTTTCAATGACAAACCTTTTCAATATAGCCTTGTCATATGCAAACATTACATATGAGATGATAATGAGGGTTTCTTGTTAAGTATAGGGATTGAAATGACTTGTAGGAGTTGCGCTTATGTTGAGGATTACCAAGAATTCCTTTGAAGTTAGACCGAGGAGAAAACTTGGGCTTTTGATGAAGGGTTTGAGTTATTTTGTGAAGATGTTTTTGGTTGTAGGCAGTTACAGCTAGAGCCTTGGATCCTTGATTAGAAGAAGTAGAAAGAGTATGTCTCATGACTTGCTCTTGCTTGATATTCTATTAATCTCAGTGGTGGCTGAAGCTTGAGTTTATAGTGGAGGTTTGAGTAGTAATAAAGGCTCTCCAAGATAGAGGAAAGGAGGAGAGGAGAGACATGGCTTGTAATTCTTCTAAGATGACTAAACCTGATATTATGGTTTCATCTAGCAAGGATTGCCAGTGTTCTAAGAACTTAGTGGCAGACTAATCTTCATGCATAGTGGTAGTAGATAGTTTTCTAAACATGGTCATTTCATAAACAATATATGTGTGTTCATAGGTATTGTTGAAGAAATCCCAAATACCTTTTGCAATGGGTATTGTTCTTACTAGTTGTACTTGTCAATCTCCGCAATGGACAAGTATTTCCATTCTCCAGCTACATCTCTTTACATCCAATCTTCCTTGTCTACTCCTTCTTGTTTAGGGCAATCTTCCTTGCCATTGATAATATTCCATAGGTTTTCTTGAGATAGGTAAATTTCCATCCTTAGCTTCCATACTTGATAGTTGCTTCCATTGAGTTTGTCGATCTTGATGTGTCCGTTGTAGGAGGTATTGGCATTGACAAGAACCATTGGAAGAATGAGAGTAAAGGAGGACTAGTATTTTGTGATTTTGAGGAGAATATGATAAGCTAAAAAGATAGGACCTGGTGCTCTGATACCATGTAGTGAAAACCATAAATTTGTAGATAAGAGGATATTGTGCACAATAAGAGAAAGAGATAGAGACAATATAGAAAATGGAGTGAACTGCAGTTAAACATTTCATTGTTAGTGGTTGTATATATACATGGTACATTAAATGAGATAGGTGAGCTTCTTCTCTAAATATCTCAGATATTTACAAAGTGGATATCTATGAGATCCTTTTGTCCACATATTGGCTTATCCTTATTTTATCCAAAACTTTTATCCTTATCCAGAGCTTTTATCCTTACACTTTGCTTTGTTTCTATTATATGTGGTTGCTCCTTGAACACCACATTGCATCTTGCTATTATTTTCTTTGCCTCTTGGTCATACAATTTGTAAGCCTTTTGCTCATCATTATAACCTAAGAAGAAAAGTTTGGTATGGTTTGGTTTTAACTTATTCTATTTCTTATCTATAACATGTGCATAAGATTCATATCCAAAAATTTTGAAGTGTGAGATAGATGGTTTCTTATGAATGTGGGCCTCATGAGGTGTTTTTCCCTTGAGCACTTTTGTGTAGCTCTGATTGAGAATGTAAATTGAATTATTAACAAATTCATCCCAAATAAATGGTTAGAAAATCCCTTGCTCTTAAACATGTACTTTGCTATTTCCACAATGATACAATTCTATCATTCAAAAATACCATTCTATTGAGGTGTGTGAGGCATCATCAATTGATGCTTGATCCCTTTGTTCTTGCAAAAGTCTTCTAACACCTTTGAGTTGAGCACATTTCCATCATTTATTCTCTCAAACTTTGTCACATTTTTTGTTGTTTCGATTTCAATAAGTTTTAGCTATTATTTGAACTTTTCAAAAGCCTAAGCCTTCCTATGAATGAACTATACCTACATCTTCATATTCTAGATATGGACCATGAACATGAAATAAGAAGATCTCTTAAGGATTATATATGAATCATATTGCACAAGTTAGTATGTATCAACACTAGAGGATCCTTTGTCTATGCTTGCTTTCATGTAGGACTACCTTTCTTTGTTGCTCTCCCATCATACAAGCTTCACATGGTTTCTTTATTTCAGACACTATAAGTAGGTAAGCAATAATCCCTTTGTTTGGGCATCTTCTTTGACACTCCAAATCTAATGTCACTAAATCTTTCATGTCAAAGTTTATTTGTGTCCACTCTAGCAGGGGATGTAGGAGCACTTAGCTTGTACAATTTTATGTATTCTTTGCCTTTGTCATCAATAACTTTGCTAGCACTATCAAGAATTTCTACACTTGTCTTGGTGAATCTCATTTTATGGCCAAGATCAGTTACGAAGGAAATTGATAATAGATTTATCTTAATCTCTAGAATACATAACATACTTGGAAGATTTTTTACTCCAACATTTGCAATAACAAAGGAAATAGGATTTATTCCTTTAGTATGCCATTCATCATAGTGATTAGGTTCTTGTAGAGCTTGTGTAGAACTCAGTAGGTTATGAGGATTTAGAGCATCCCACATATGTGTAGAGGTTAAAGAAGGCACTCTATGGACTGAAGCAAGCACCTAGAGCATGGTCTGACAAGATTGGAGAGTATATTGTCAATATTGTCTTTTATATATCTAATGGCCTGATCACTCACTTTATGTGAGAAAGGGAGATGCAAGTTTGATCATCATAGTCATCTATGTGGATGCCTTGATTATCACATGCGATAGTTGACAATGGGATTGCTGAAGTTAAGGACTTTTTAAAGAATAAGTTTGAGATAAAGGATTTGGGTGAGTTGAGATACTTTCTTGGTATTGAGGTGATCAGATGTGATGATGGTTTATGACTATCCCAAAGGCAGTATGGCTTGGATATGTTACTCAAGTATGGTATGACAACATGTAAGCCTCTTTTAGTACAATTAGAGCAATATGTGAAGTTGAGTGCTGATGTTGGGGATGAGATAGAAGACCCTACTATGTTTAGGAGGATAGTAGGGAGTTTGATTTACATGACTATCACATAGCCAAACTTGAGCTATGCAACTGGCCATGTCAGTCAGTTTATGCAGAAGCCTAGAAAGCCTCATTTGGATGCAATTAGACGCATATTGAGGTATATGAACTCCACTTTACATTATGGAATTTTTACAAGGCAATTAAGGATGTACCTGTGTTTGGATACATATACTCATCCTAACATCATGATCAACACATGCATGTAATCCATTAGGATATGATGACCCTCTTCATTATAGCAAATAAAGGGGTCAATCTACTTCTAATCTTCTATCATTTCTTCAATGTAATGGACATGAGCATCATTAGGAGGATGAGCAACGATCATGCTTGGTGGTCTACGAATCCCCAAGGGATTGATCTCACTTCTTGGCACTATTTGTCTTTATTCCCTCCATGAAGCTAGTAAGACTAAAGGTGGTGCTAGCTATGTATATCATGGATAATTGAAACCTCAATTATATTGTGGGTAGATAAAATTAGGATTGGGCTCTAGAAGCCTTTATAAGGCTCTTCAATAAAAGCATCTCCATTCCAAAAGCGTCTCTAGTTTGTGTAAGTGCATGCTAGCTTTGAGCATGAGAAGAGAGGTGATCTTCGCCACAATGAATGTCCTACATATTTTGATGATAACAAAGGGACAACTTTGAGTTTTCCAACATCTTTAAGAGCTCATACTATTGCTTCTTGACATTAGTCATAGGGTCTTATATATCACTCGTTTCAGCTGTATTACAACTTAGTTGAGGGTCTTGTTTAGTGCTTAAAACTTTCTTGTCTTGGCTTCTTTCTCCATGTAGATCATCAACATAGATTGCCTCATTGAGTACACCATTGATTTTGGAGCAATTAAGACTCAAGTTTCCTATCATGGCTTCATAAAATGTTTCATCTTGGATATTCTTTATGAAAACGTTTTATATAATAGTGGGTCTTTCACGAACGAGAATATGCTTAAGCAAAGTCCTCACTTTCAATACATAGTCTTAGACATACTCTTAGACGTAGTCTTATATACTCTCTCTTACTGCTCAATGTTTATTAACCAAGCGATAAGGTTATTACCATAACCAACTTTTGCAATGTGTTTAATAAAAATGTCCTTGAGTAGTATGAATGAGACCTTTTTGATGGTGCTAAGCCAAGTGAACCAAGTTTGCCCCTTTTCTTTGAGGCACAATCCAAAATGCTCACACCTGCTTACATCACCCATAAGATTTTTTGCTTTGCAAACTTGTTAGATTTATTCTACAAAACTATAACGGTTATGCCTGGCATGATATTTATCCAATTGCTTGGCCACTAACAAAAGCTTTGCTTGATTTTTATTCCCGGATCTATTCCCTATTCTACTTAAGAGGGCTTGAGAAATGTGCATATCTACTTGCAACATATCCATGCAATCAAATAAGCACCACTACACGATATCTAATAATACGAATCTTGTGAAGATCCTATGGTCTGATGTTCAATAGCATCCTTCATATGCTATCCATCTCTACTTGCATGGTTTCAAACTGCTATTGGCTATCATTGTTCATGTCCAAAAATCGATTGAGGGTGTTAGCCCCTTGCTCCTAAAGTTTTATAAGTATTTGCCCCATGGCCTGGGGGCCATGTTTGATATATCAAATCCAATCGCATGCTAAAAATTGTTGATGGTGGCTTGGAAGTCATTCGAGACTCCTCCCAAATTTTCCATCGTGCATGGTACAATTCACGTTGTCTCTACATTGAGTAATTGGATGGTTTGATTGATAAGGTCACAAATATGGGTGTTTTTGATATTAAGAGATTACCTAAGACTAGGCTCTCTACTAGTGGTCAGAGTCAAAAGTTCACATCTACAAAAGCCCTAGGTTTCCTCTAGTTGGTTCAAATTTTCCATGATTTTTCTATTTCTGTTATTATTTACCTTGTTGCCCTATCTCACCCCTTGAAGATTTATATTTCTAGTTTTTAATTGTCTCATAAGGCAATATTTCTTGATGTTAAATTAGCTTTTGTTCAAGTATGTCTGTGTGTACTATGCACAAACATGCTTTCCCTTATTTTCTCAATCAATGTGTGTGATGAAAACACCTTAATTTGTAACTCCTTAAAGATTATTAACCCACAATTAAAATGTTTATAGATTTGAGCTTCAGTGGTTTGAGTAGTGGGTCTTTAGTTAGGATTTCTTGATTGTGTTGTTTGCCTTTTTCAATTTGTTCAATTTCCAACATTGTTTTCCCTTCTTATTTTTGTATGTACTTTTTGTGTTTAACTACTAATTGTGGTTTGTTTTTATCTTGGTTGTGTGAGGTTGTGTGAGTTCATATTTGTGCAATGATGTGCTAATTTTAATGCCCTAGTTTGTGGATTGTGTGCCTAGTAAGTATATACTAAAAGGTGCATGGGTGCACATGCACATGTGCACTAGTGTACGTGCATTTGCATGTACAATGGATGTGAACCTATAGGGGGTGGCATGCAAGGGTTAGTGTGTTAGGGGTTATGTGTATGTAGTGTGTCCTAGATCACGTGTGTGGATCATTGTACACTAGGGTAGTGCACTTGGGTGATGTACAAGGGCATATACTGATTCGATGCACATGCAATAGGGTGTGATGGTTAGGTACACTAGTGCACAACAATTACACACAAGGGGCCGTCAACCATGGTTCTTATAATTAATGTAAGATGGTGTAAATGCAAATTTCTTTTGATGCTTCACTTGTGCTCCAATGTCATTCACAAACATAAAATAGCACAAAATTTTATTTTCTTGCAAGATTCAATTATTTTCCCACAAACCAACAAAAACAAACCTACCTATTTGGGCACATTTTGGAGTTAATACATGTGCATCTCTCCTCTTCCACTATGTAATGCAAGTGACTATGTGGTCGATGTGTCTTTGGTCTCTGAAACTGAATCAAAATGTTGTGCTCTACAAGCTCAACCGTAGGACCATTGGACACATCCATATTAGTTCAAGGATTTTGACTCATGAAGTATGCATCTACCTCTCATCTAGCCTACTAATATATAGTCCTTACAATACTCACCACATTGTGGTCCTTTGCATCAGCAAGCCACAGTTCATGATCCACATGTGCACCATTTACCCTTGACCTTGCTTTCATTGTTGCCCACATATGAGTGGATTTGTCAATGACGAGCTCGAAGAGATGAACAAAAGAAGAGAGCACACGTACCATGTCCCTCACACACTCAACTTCTTACACTCTTGCTTGCTATTTTCACACCTCAGTAAGAAGATGGAATGGAGAAGAAGGATAAAGAATGTAAGGAACCTATCATTACCATATCCCTCACTTCACACACTCTCACACTCCCTCTCCATGTAACGTGCCCGCTCCTCAAATCGTGGGACACGTCCTAGCTATCCAACGAGAGATATATTTAGAAGATGCCACCCGGCACTCCCAAGGAATGACACGGGGTTTGCCAACTAGGGTATCTTGAGTCTGCCTCGCAACGGAACTTATTCGGTTGTTCCCACTAGCATCGACCTGAAGTCCGAGTTCCTTGTAGTCAGGTCGTACCGCAAAACTGCTGTTCCCACATCGGTCTGCAAAACTGCTCCACTTTACGTAGATACAACTGGACCAAAGCAGACTCATACCGCACTTGGTTCAAAGAGAATGGGAAATGAGAGGGATGTATCGCTCGACCTCTCTACCCGTAGGGCATAGTCCCATTCCGGTCCCCTAAAACGGTATGAATCAGGTTTTTAACTTACAAGTTCTAAGGTCCTTGTCTATCTAATGTTCGCATCAAATAAATTCCATTGAGGAAAGCTCTCGGCTAACCAAGACCACCCTGTTGTAGGATGGACCCGACGGTCACATCCACCATGCTTCCCTCGGGGGTTGTTTTAGTTATCTAATTACCTACCACATTATGTTTGACACATAAAAGCAGCTTCCTTAATCAACCCATTAATCACAGGTTCCTTTACGTAATTTAGGGCACAAACACGAAGACAAGATAAAATAAGATCAAACACTTCCTTAACTTATCTTCAGATTAATGTTTGTCTCCCACCCATACAGGAGAATTAAGTGTCCCTTTCTGCCTCCGCAGAAATAATCCTTCCGTATCCCGAAAATAAAAACCCGAAGGTTTATCCTACCAAGATTCTGCCCTGTAACTAGTATCCTGAGCCTCAAGATCCCATCCTGAGTCACGTAGAACACTTGTGTAGGTCTGGAGGCATTGGGATTTACGGCTAGAGCCCCCCCTAGCACCCAAGCGTCCTCCTATGCCAAGTAATTTCCAAGGAGAGACCTCTCGCGGCGGGTTTGGGCCACATTCTCGACGCGGATTCATAACCCCCTTGGTTAGGGTTTGGCGGTTCGCAGGGGTAGCTAGTGCCATCCTTCCTTAATTATCCCTTTAGGGAATCATCCATAGTTGAAGCAACTAGTCTAATAACATTTACCATGAAAAATATCCCTTTTGTTCCCATGGTAATTTATCCTTACAATTCCCGCCATGAAAATATAATCACTTGGATATTCATCCAAAACCACAACCAATCCTTAAGTATCCTTTCGAAAACAATCAAGCTAAAACAACCAGCCTAACATCCTTTAACTAGGAAAATATCATTTCCTAATCCAACAAGTAATCATTCTGCCTAGCAATCACTTTTTCCATCTTTAACAAGATCAACCTTCGTTAAAACCATTTCAATAGTTCCAAGCAACATGCTTAGCATAAATCAACTACCATGAAGTTCACTCTCCCCCTTGGGTTAGGGCTTCGCAAAGTCAATTTAACAAATTTCTTCTAGATCCTTTAAATGACCTAAGTGGTCTTTCCCTTGATCCTGATTTGATCAAGGCTAACATTGCCCTATTGTTTCAAACATAGACAAGTTTGGTGGTTTGTACAACATTCCTGTTAAGGTGAAGTTCCTTTCCTGAATACCCTCAGTATTCTTCCTTAGGTCGATTGCAACCCGCAAGATCCGATACCTTGGGAATTGGGGTTTTCCCTAAGTTAGCCTTTGCTTGTAAGGAACAAGAATCTACATAGTCGAATGCCAATTCAACTCGTGCTTTTCGAGTTATGGTCTAGTGATCCGCCCTTTCCAACAACCTTAGCATCGACTAGGTTTTCATAGGAATTTTTCCCTAGATAGTTTACCTATCTAACTCCTAAATGTTGTTGCGCATTGAGTCCACTAGGACGTCCTTACCCTAGTATGTAAGTCTCCTCTTCCTGGAAGAACAATAGAATTTTTTCGTCCCAAGTTCTAATGCATTTAAACTATATTTACGAACTTATAATTTACCATAAATCCCGGGTCTTAGAAAAACCAGATTTTGATCTGTAGGTGTTGAGACATTAACAGTTCCACTTGATTCGGTCTGCTTCTTTTCCCCTTTCGCAGCTCCCACTCTCGTACTTCGATCGTGTCGGACGAGCTCTCGTCCTCCTTCCTCAAAGTGCAAACCTTGCAAGGAACTACATAGCTTTGCTAGGAATTTGACAGCCCTCAATTTGAAGGGAATAGTGGCAATGTTCCCGCGGTTTAAGTGACGGGGAAGGATGAGTAGGAACAAGGCTTAAGGAGGGGGGAGATCTTAGAAGGTTCTAGAACCTTTTCTTTCTCTCTCATTCTCTCTCTTCTTCTTCTTCCTCCTCTGGGATGCAAGGCGGCGTTTTCTTTTTAATTACAGGGGGGCCGCACTGTACTCCAGACGGAGGGGGGAGCTTGATGCAATCGAAGGGGGGGGCGTTGTGTCCTCCAGCCCCACGAGGGGGCTCCCTTTTTAATGGGGGAGGGAGGTGGTATGGGGGAGGGGAGACGGCTATTCTCAGCCCCGTCACCCTCCACCTGGGGGGGTTGCATGCCCCCCCTCTCTTCCTTAATCTCTCTCTCTCTCTCTCTCTCTCTCTCTCTCTCTCTCTCTCTCTCCGCCATGCAAGCGACAGGGGGGAGAGAGGGGGAGAGTTAAAATAATTTGTCTTAATTTTCAAAATTTTGAAAAGGAGGGAAGGGTTCTCATTGGGGGGGGGGGGGGGGAACACAGGGGCCACAGGGGGGGATATTACACTCCATCACTCCCACACATAGACAATAGAGTAACAAGAAACCTAGAAGTTTGCATACACATGAATAGCTTGTCCCATTAATTTTTATCTCTTTCATACATGAGTTTTAGGGTTAGAGTTTCCCCATTCTCCTTGGGCATCCAGTTGTTTTTGTGGCTACATGACTAGTCTTCCCTCCTATTACATGCACTTATACCTTAGCTTTAATAAGAAAAATTAACTAATGCATACCATAACCACATGTTGCTACTTAATTCGATACAATA